>NC_045991.1:7005404-7255404 GCF_010909765.2 Amblyraja radiata
TCCATCTATCAAACAACTCCTGACTAGGAGCCTCAACAAATTCTTTCACCTTAAATTCCATTTTCTAATGTAGCCCCAAACCACCAGCTAAAACTTGGGCCTTAATGCTACCACAAACAGGGAAGAAGAAATTCCCTCTCAACACACAGACTTCCTCAGTCCAGAAGCCTACCAAAAATACCCCCTAAAAACGTCTAGGGTCCTCAAAACTTAGGACGAGCCCCCATTTTGTTACGACTCCCGAATGCAAGTACTTCAGAGCCACGTAACACAAGTCAAAAACCAGGTTCAGGTTCAAAAAACAGTTTTAATTATTCATTGGAACACAAAACTCAAACCTGATTTAAACAACCCAGTCAGTGATATGGATAAACCGACAAACAATTTAACAATGCTCCAGCCAGCCACACCATGGGCCGTCGAACCGGAGATTCCAAAACCTGCCCAAAGAGATACAACCATGAAACCAAAATACACGAAAACTCTAAGGTCAGCCCTTATCCGTCCCAATTCAATATCTGTTAACAAGGAATGGTGAAAATACACAAAGTTCTATGCCATGTGGTCCGGCTTCCTCAGCCCCCACCAACAGTCTGCTCATCAGTCAGAGTCTACGACGAAGAGAAGAGAATCCTGGGAAGCTCTCGTATTTATACTTCAGATGAGTCACCCGTCACCTGACGCAGCTGGGCCAATCGGGTACAGGAGCCTTTAACCCCTCGATTCCAGACTCACAGCCACGAGGCCTGTGCTTGGGAGAGAAACAGAGAGGTAAGTACATAGCATTCACCAGGGGGGGGGGGGAAGCGCCTAACAGCAGGCCTGAGGGATGTTTGGAACAAGCCTGAGTTAAGGATGGTTGTGAACTGTAGATCATAAGGATGTATGTGGCACAAGCAATTGCAGATACTGGTTGACAAAAAAAGACATGAAATATTGGAAGTAACTCAGTGGGTCAGGCAGTATCTCCAGAGAGAACATAGATAGACCACATTTTGGGTTGGGACACTTCTACAGACTGGATAGAAAGATCGTCTATTTATGTTCTCCAGAGATGTTGCTTGACCTGCTGAGTATACTTCAGCACTTTCTGTCTTTTGTAGACATTATTACCTCTTTCACCATCAAAATTGCAGTTAAATGAATTTGGGGAATTCATTGTCACAGATGGTTGTGGAGGTTAAGTCTATGGTTATTTTTTAAATGGAGATTTAATTAGTAAGGGGGGTCAGGGGTTATGGGGAGCAGGCAGTTGAATGGGGTTGAGAGGGAATGATAGATCAGCCGTGATTGAATGGCAGAGTAGACTCAATGGGACAATTCTGCTCCAATGACTTATGAACTTATGACAATCATACATATTATTCAGTTTCCATTTTCTGAAGGGGATTATGTCTCTTCAATTTCAGGTTACAGTCTCTTTTACTGTGAAAAGAAGTAAGGGGTGAAGGAACAACAGCAGAAGTGTGAGTGTCCTCAGGGACAGTAACATGTAATATTTAAGAGCAGGCAAGCCATGAGGGAAAGTCAAGCGCTCCCTTAAGTCCTTGGTTCTCAACATGGCCAACGTTGACCACTCACAAACTCCTTCGCCTCAATCTCCTCCATCTCATATTCTCTCACTCGCACTCTCACACTGGGGTTACTCTCAGCTTCGGAGTAGGAAAAACTTCAGACTCTTTTATTTGGGAAGAGTTAGCGAGAACATGCCAAGAAATTGGGCATGGCTCAATGGTATTTTATTGTCACATACGTAGGTACAGTGAAATTATTTTTGCGTACAGTTCAGTAAAAATCTCACGGTACATTAGACTCAATCATACTTACAGTGCATTCAAAAAGTATTCAGACCCCTTCACTTTTTCCACATTTTGTTACGTTACAGCCTTATTCTAAAATGGATTAAATTCTTTTTTTTTATCAGCAATCTACACACAATAGCCCACAATAAAAAAGTGAAAACAGGTGTTTAGAAATTTTTGCAAAATAATTAAAAATAAATAACTGAAATATGACATTTACATAAGTATTCAGACCCTTTACTCAGTACTTTATTGAGGCACCTTTGGCAGTGATTACAACCTCAAGTCTTCTTGGGTATCATGCTACAAGCTTGATGGGTAATTTATCCCATTCTTCTCTGCAGATCCTCTCAAGCTCTGTCAGGTTGGATGGGGAGTGTCGATGCACAGCTATTTTCAGATCCCTCCAGAGATGTTCGATCGGGTTCAAGTCCGGGCTCTGGTCGGGCCACTTACGGACATTCACAGACTTGTCACAAAGCCACTCTTGCGTTGTCTTGGCTGTGTGCTTAGAGTCGTTGTCCTGTTGGAAGGTGAACGTCTGCCTCAGTCTGACGTCCTGAACGTTCTGGAGCAGGTTTTCATCAAGGATCTCTCTATACTTTGCTCCGTTCATCTTTACCTAGATCCTGACTGGTCTCCCAGTTCCTACTGCTGAAAAACATCCCTACAGCATGAAGCTGCCACCACAATGCTTCACCTTAGATATGGTATTTGCCAGGTGATGAGCGGTGCCTGGTTTCCTCCAGACGTGACACTTGGCATTCAGGCCAAAGAGTTCAATCTTGGTTTCATCAGGCCAGGGAATCTTGTTTAGGTGCCTTTTGGCAAACTCCAAGCGGGCTGTCATGTGCCTTTAACCGAGGAGTGGCTTCTGTCTGGCCACTCTACAATAAAGGCCTGATTGGTGGAGTGCTGCAGATATAGTTGTCCTTCTGGAAGTTTCTCCCATCTCCACAGAGGAACTCTGGAGCTCCGTCAGAGTGACCATCGGGTTCTTGGTCACCTCCCTGAATATGTTAGTAAGTCTCTATCCTAAGGCCCTTCTCCCCCGATTGCTCCGTTTGGCCAGGCTCTATGAAGAGTCCTGGTGGTTTCAAAGTTCTATTTAAGAATGACGGAGGCCACTGTGCTCTTCGGGACCTGCAATGCTCCAAAAAATGTTTTCCCCAGATCTGTGTCTCAACACAATCCTGTCTCGGAGGTCTACAGACAATTCCTTCGTCTTCATGGCTTGTTTTTTGCTCTGACATGCACTGTCAACGGTAGAACCTTATATAGACAGGTGTGTGCCTTTCCAAACCATGTACACTCAATTTAATTTACCACTTGTAGACTCCTATCAAGTTGTAGAAACATCTCAAGGATAATCTATGGAAACACGATGCACCAAAGCTCAATTTTGAGAGTCACAGCAAAGGGTCTGAATACTTGCGTCAATGTGATATTTCAGTTATTTATTTTTAATTATTTTGCAATAATTACTAAACACCTGTTTTCGCTTTTATATTATGAGGTATTGTGCGTAGATTGATGATAAAAAAAATGACTAACCAATTTTAGAATAAGGCTGTAATGTAACAAAATGTGGAAAAAGTGAAGGGGTCTGAATACTTTCTCAATGCACTGTAAGTGCAAGGGTGTAAGGTAGTGGTTTACACTGAGGTAGTTTACAAGAAGTGCATGTTTCCAGTGACATCTTGTACCCTTCAAGTTCAGAGTTGTTGAAAATAGTGTTAAAAATTAAATAATGAGAAATCTTAATTCAGTGAGTGCTGTGGGAAAATTCTGCCCACTTGCAGAGGATGTTCCGATCTTAATCACCCATCCATCCTCATCATGAGTAACACATTTGAAGTACCTGGCTAATTTAAATAACTGTGACACCAATCTCACACAGTGGGTTCACATCATTAGCACAGTTTGCTTATTGTATAGAACTTGATTTTTACCATGGGTAGTTACTTCCATATATCAATGGCCTGCCCACCATCGAAGGGATCAACAGGAAAGGCAGCCAATATCATTAAGGACATAAATCAGACACAACATGATGGAGATAAGCAAATTGCCAGCAGGTGTTGAAACTACATCAGCCCTTGGCTTTTCATGTTCACAAGTTATAGGAGCAGAACCGGGCCTATCCGCCCATTGAGTCCATTCCGCCATTCAACCATGGCTGATCTCTGCCTCCTAATCCCATTTTCCCGCCGTCTCCTCATAACCCTTAACACCCATTCTAATCAAGAATCTGACTATCATTGCCTTAAAAATATCCACTGATTGGCCTCCACAGCCCTGTGTGGCAATGAGTTCCATAGATTAACTACCCTCTGACTAAAGAAGTTCCTTCTCACCTCCTTTCTAAAAGAGCGCCCTTTAATTCTGAGGCTATGACCACTGGTCCTAGACTCTCCCACCAGTGGAAACCTTTTGGGTTGAGGTGCAGAACAAGTTGTAAAAGTTACAAAGAATAATTATTGCTTTAATTTACTTAAGGATCATGTTGTGTAAAGAACTACAATGTCACTTGCAATAATGCATGTACATTCCCAGAAGAAGTCTGTGATGAACCTTTGCATAAACTACACACTCCTTGTGCCTCAGACTGATTGACCAGCACACTAAACGATGGAATGTGTTACAGGTTGAGTGTTCATACTTTGTACAGGCAGCAAGGGATGGGATAGTAACCATAAAAACTAATAACATCATAAAGGATGTTGGGTGAGCCCACAAATGGGCTGACAGGCTCTGAACAACTAACCATTATTCTTTGGAAATCCAAAATGCAGACATGAGCAAAGGAGAAAATAAATTAAAGCAACATTTGTTGTGAATAAATGGGCACAGCTTTTGAGCTGTTGAAAGTGGAATAGCATAGAAAATTATTTTAAGGTTTTTAGTTTTAGAGATATACATTAGTTTTAGGTTATCCCAGTTTCACATCCTACACACTAGGGATAATTTAACCAATTAAACAGCAAACCTGTACATCTTTGGAATGTGGGAGGAATCCGAAGCACCCACGCATTCACTGGGAGAACGTACAAACTTTGTACAGACAGCACAATAGTCAGGATCGCCATAGCCCGGGTCCCTAGCCTTGTAAGTCAGCAACTCTACCGCTGTGCCACTGCGCTGTCCTGAAAGATCAATCTCAAACCACTGTGTGTAGTTTATACAAAGGTTCATCACAGACTTCCTCTGAGAATGTCTACATGCATTGGTAATCTTTGTAATATGACAAAGCACAGGAATTGTTCTTGTAAGGTACTTTTAAGAGAGCATTAATTGTAATAGAAGAGACTGGTGGAGGTGCATGTAAACCTCTGTCTCACCTGGAAGGGTTGCTGGGGCCCCTGATGTAAAGGAAGGAGGGGGGGGGGGGTATAGGGACAGGTGTTGCATCTCCTTCTTTTGCCGGGGGAAAGGGAGGGATAATGATCCGAGGAGTCACGGAAAAGTAGTCTCTGCAGAGAGCTGAAAGGGATGGGTACAGGAAGACTGGTGGTTGAATCTCATTCTGCTGCTGATGTTTGTGCAATGTTGTTTAGTCTGCCCTACTGAAATGTACCCGGCAGGCCAGAATATAGAAATAAATGGAAAGGGACCAGAGGAATTGCAGGCAAAAATGGCCAGTCCTGATACAAACAGTAAAGGGGCTGTCCCACTTGGGCGACCTAATTGACGAGTTTAGAAGAGTTTGAAAAAATGACATGTTGAAGACCTCCTTCGACTATGTAGAAGACCTCCTTCCACCTCCTTCGACTATGTTGAAGACCAGCTTCGACTAGCTACGACTAATTTTGGGACAATTGGAGACGGAATAGTGGAGAGTGAAGACGACCTCCTTCGATCTCCTTCAACCTCCCTTCGACTATGATGAAGACTATCTATGACTATCTTCGACCACCTTCGACTACCATCGATTACCTTCGACTAACATGCCGACCTACTATGGCTAAACCTACGAGTAAAAAAAGTATAGATTTTTTCCATGGCGATCTTTTTTTACTCACGGGCATTTTTTAACATTTTGAAAAAAAAGCCGCGACCTAGCTGAGGCCTCCAGTACGCGGAGACCACTCTCGAGCATGAAGGAGAGTTACGAAGACCTCCTATGACCTTGTGTCGACCATGCTGCGAGTATGAGTCGAGGGCGAACTCGCGGATTAGGTCGCCCAAATTCGACAGGCCCGTAAAAAAGTCGGATTAAATGTTGGCTTCAGTGATTTGTGTACGAGGACACCATGGACATTCACCTTATCTGCTGACCTTTCCAACATTTTCTGACTTTAATTCAAATTATCAGCATCCAATTTTATTTTTCAATCATTTGCAATTGTGAGAAGCAAAGTGATATTTCATAAAATATAATAGAGAAAAAAATCTTCTGAAAGAAGTTGCATCAGAACAGTGTTCACAGATTAGAGGATTTTAGTTTGAACAGTTTCTGATAGGTGTAGAAAGGAACTGCAGATGCTGGTTAATACTGAAGATATACACAGCATGCTAGAGAACTCAGCAAGTCAGGCAGCATCTTTGGAGGAAAAGTCGTCCTACCTGTCCCACTGTTCGCATCCTTGTATCCCTCTAATTATCACACCTCCAGCCAACAGAGGCCATTAGGGGTTCCACCCTTCCTGCGATCATCTGTTGTCAGGCCTGATTTCTTCTGAGCTTTTCTCATCTCCAGTTTATCTCCCCCCCCCCCGCCCACCCTCCATCACCCCACCACCACCTCTCAGTCTGAAGAAGGTCTCCGACCCAAAATGTCACCTAATCTCCAGAATGCTGCCTGATCCGCTGAGTTACTCCAGCATGTTGTGTCTAGTGCTGAAGGGTAATGGACTGAAGCCACTCTTCTGTTTTTCTGACCAGCCAACTCCAAATGGGGATGTATAAATGTCTGTTTGCATGGTAGAGGAGGCACTGAAGAGACAGATCAGGGGCGTTTATTTGAACATCTCCATGAAACATTGACACATCATTTCACTTAAACTATATGTCAGTGCCACACTCCACAGTTAGACACACTCAGGCAGAAATACAGATGCACAGAACTGTCAAGGGACCGTTGAGTCACGTTTAGCCCAATCTAGACAGAAGGATGGTTTGAATAGCAGAACAATCAGTAAAGTCTCGTGACAGGAGCCACAAAGAGAAATACTGTTTACAGGATTAGTTCGTTGAGACCTAATAGATTAGAATTGAGATGATGCGGGGTATCCAGGAAATGGTGGAGGTAAATGCATCTAAGAGTATAGGATCATAGAGTCATACAGCATGGCCCTTCAGCCCAACTGTCCCATACCAACCAATATGTCACCTCTACCCTAGTCCCACCTGCCTGCGCTTGGCCCATATCCCTCTAAATCTGTGCTATCCACGTACCTGTCTGTATGTTTCTTAAACATTGCGATAGTACCTAGATAAACTACCTCCTCTGCAAGCTCGTTCCTTACACCCATCACCCTTTGCATGAGAAAGTTACCCCTCAGGTTCCTATTAAATCTTTCCTCCACCGCACCTTAAACCTATGTCCCACCCTTTGTGTGAATCACATGGAAGTTGATGAGAAAGTCAGGTAAATCCACGTGGACCAGCGTTGGGTGAAAAAGATCATGAGATGGTAAATCTCCCTAAAGTGAATCCCATGCTGGTTCATGAAGATACAACGGAAAGTATTTCTGTGAAGAGTCAGGATGTGACATTATGTCCAGTGGTAAATGATCATCCAGTAACATGCAATGAATCTGCAAATGAAATAGAAATGAGCAGTAAACATAAGGATCACAGTTTGCTAATAGATATGACTATGTACATTTGGAAAAAAATTGTAAATGTTTTTTTTTTAACAATATGGGATGCAGTTTGTTTCTGAACAAGAACAATTCTTTGGTCAGAAGGTGGTGAATCTGTGGAATTCATTGCCACAGACAGCTGTGGAGGCCAAGCCAATGGATATTTTTAAGGCAGAGATTGACAGATTCTTGATTAGTAAGGATGTCGGGTTATTGGGAGAAGGCAGGAGAATGGGGTTGAGAGTGAAAGATAGATCAACCATGATTGAATGACGGAGTAGACTTGATGGGCCGAATTGCCTAATTTTGTTCCTATGACTTATGGACGCGAATGATACTATTGCTTTAAGGCTTTTAAATCTTTAAGTAGTGTCCTGTTCTCTGGTCTGCATGAAGGTACAAGGTACATAAATTCAGCACATTGATGTGATTTGGCATGATAAGTGGACAAGGAACCTTTACTCATCCATAGTGCTTTGTAACTCTTAGTAAAACTGATTGTTCTTGTTGATCTACCCCTCTGCATATGTTTGACTCCATATCTGGACCTCCTCATTAGCAGTATTTCCAACCAGGGGATTTTTATATGGGAAGGTTGAGCAGTGTGCAATATGAGCTGATATTTAACGTGAAGCTCATTTAACCCTATTGGAAGCACCATTGTCCTCTTATGACCAATGTTTTGTGATGTGAGTTTTTGAAATGCCCCACTGGTGTCCATGTTAATCTTAGAAAGGGTAATCCATCACAGGTATACAGGGAAGAGAGGTGGTGGAAGGGAACAATAAGCTAAAGATGAACACTAAGTCTCCAACAGATACATGTAGGATCCCTTTAAATGCCTGACACAAATGGACATACCCAAAGTAGAGACTCCAACTATTCAGAGAGTTGTGGGATCAGTGGCACAGTAGCGTAGTTGGTAGAGCTGTTGCCTCACACTGCCAGAGACCCGGGTTTGATCCCGACCTCTGGTGATGTCAGTGTGGAGTTTGCAGGTTCTCCCTGTGACCCCAAAGATGTGCAGTTTGTAGGTTTATTGACCACAGTAAATTGCACTTAGAAAGTAAGGAGTGGGTGAGAAAACAGGATAACAAATAGTATAAACGAGTCTTCAATGGTCGGTGTGAACTTGATGGACTGGTTTCCGTGCTGTATCTCTTAACTAAACTAAACTAAATTTTCATGAAACAATGATTATGCTTTCAAAATTTATAAGGGGCATGACAAGGCAAACTGCAGATTTGATCATTATTGCACTGCAGAACTGGAGAAGCTTTAAGAGGATATTGCAAGCTGCGTAAGTGGGTAAGATAGATTATTATATGGAAAAAATAATGAAGCTATCCACTTTGGTGTACGATGGAGAAAAGCAGAGTGTCAAGTAGACCTTCTGAAGAAGGGTCCCCACCCGAAATGTCACCAAGCCATGTTCTACTGGGATGATTTTTGATTCAGTGACTTACTCCAGCACTTTGTGTCCTTTTTTGTAAGCCAGCATCAGCAGTTCCTTGTTATTAGTTGAAGAAGATTTCTGAATGTTTGTACTCCAGTAATTGAAAGCTAACGTGCACATGAGGCAAATGGTCTGGGTTTTTTTAATGAGAGGATTTGACTACCGTACTGTATAGGGTCTTGATGAGGCTGCATCCTTGAGGATTGTGTTCAATATTGGTCTTCTTTACCTATCCAATGATAAAGTTGCTGAAACACTGATGTAGTGAAGATTCACTTGACTGGCTCCAGGAAGCGCAGGATTGTTAGATGAGAGGTGATTGTGTAAACTTGGCGTGCTTAGAAGGACGAGAGGTGATTTGACTGGGACATACAAAATTCTTGCAAGACTCGTGAGCATTATACCTGGCTGAGAAACATAAAAGGAACAGCTACAGTCTCAGAATATGAAGTAAGATATTTAGGATTGAGCTGAGGAGAAATGTCTTCTCTGTCTTGGAAGGTTGTCAAAACTCAGCCATTGAACTTATTCAAATCAGAAAATAATTAATAATTAATAATTAGTTTAATAATTCAGGAAATTATTGCTGAGAATCCAATGGTGTATTCCTGCTCCTATTCCTTATATTCCTATATCATATCGATCATCTCTGGCAACCTTGAAATGAGCTTGCATCATATAGGCTGCGTGTATCAATTGTCTACATTACCACAGAGCAGCAGGAGCTGTATATTGTGCCTCTATGCCTTCCTGTGCTAGTTTGCCCAGCTCTACTCTTGCCTTTTTGGTGCAGACGTTCATCAGAAGACACGCACCATCAGTACATTCTTGGAATTCAAATAAATTGTGGTATGTATTCTCAAATCCAGTCTTCCTTCCATCCTTTCCTTCCCGTCCCCATAGTCCTCCTTACTGCATACAATGCTAGTGACAATTTCAACCCTGCCTCTGTATTGTGGTGGGAAATGGCTTTCAATAACACAGTGGATGCAAAGCCTTAAGGTATGTTGATGTAAGCTCTTAGTAATTCCTGCTGCAATATTAACTGTTAAAACCTTTAGCAGTGATTATCGTCTAAAGTTCCTGACCTTCAATGATCGTAGCAAAGTTTGCATCTCAGTCTAAGATCAATGTGGAATAAAGTTGGGAAATGAACATTGAACATAGAACATAAAAATAGTACAGCGTAGGGACAGGCCCTTCAGCCCACGATGTCTGTTCCGAACAAGATGCCAAGATAAACTAATCTCTGCCTGCACCTGACCCAGATCCCTCCAGTCCATGAATATCCACGTGCTTATACAAAAGTCTCTTTATATCGTATCTGCCTCCATCATCCTGGTAGCACGTCCCACACACTCACTGCTCTCCATGTAAAGAAACATTGCCCCAGCTCATCTCCCCTAAACATTGCTCCTCTTACCTTTTAGCTATGCCCTCTAGTCTTTGACATTTCCATTGAATTGAACGAATTCCAATGAATTTCACACTGTTTTTATATAGATTAATTAGGACTGATGGGAAAGCACGGGAGAGCTAAATTGAGTTTAGATATTCAAGCATTGCTTCATTGGTTTGAAAAATTAATGGCAGCAGCTTTTGCTCCCATCTGCTGGCCAATAACAAGTTATCTGGATGTTAGGCTTCATAATTCCCATAAACCAGTGTGAAATGCAGGAGGCAATATTTCTCATCATTTGACACTTTGAATTATAAATCACCATTCAGTACTAACTTCCAGGATTATGACCAGTTGGATCACACTGCTGCCCGCACATCGGTGAAACCTGGTCAATTTATTTGTAACATGAAATCTGGAGCAAATAAGTGTGTGTCAATAACTGGAGAGCTCTCGAAATAAAAGCACATATGAAATGAATGCTGATTGAAGAGAAGCACTGCAGCATGTAATGCAGTTCCAAGTCCTCGTTTATCAAAGCTGTCATCAATTCACTGCAGAACATGTTTGTCGCAGTGATATTCCAGGGGCACTGGGGCTTCAATAAGACAGGGAACACACTACTGAGCAGGAATACTTAATGCTGTAGCTGGACTAGTGCCATGCTGTGGTTACAAGTCACAGTGCAAGATGAACTGCTGCAATAAAGCGATATTTAGATGCCCCATGCGAGGCTCACGAGAAACAATAACCTTGAGATCCACACATGAAGGGAATGTTACAGCTAAATACATTTTTGTTTTATCATGAAGCTTTAAAAGCAGCCAGAAGATAGAGAAGTGTTCGTTCTCGAAAATGAATCAGGTTTTATTTTTAACACTTTAAGGCATAATGGTACATAGAAAATCTTTAGAAAATTAAAATGGATGTGAAATTAGTTCCCTGATCATTATTTTATATGATATAAAAGTTTTTGTTCATTTGCTCTTGTTGTCTGAGAGAATAGAGCGATATCATCCCCTACCACTGGCATTCAGTAAGGGCATGATAACAATTCTCATTTTTTTTAGCCCTATGCCTACGAGATGCTTTAAATTATTAACAGATTTCCTTAAAATTTGGAGTGTACAAAACATTTTCTTTGTGCCAGATAGGGATACTAATAAGCACAGATCATCAGATAATATACCTGCTACTGTGACGTGGCTGTGCATAGATTCTTTATACCCTCAATTATATAGCGGTAATATCCATTCCTGCTGTTGACTCTGCAATGATAAACACTTCACTAGTGCATGACAAATCCAGCCAGATATAGGTGTTTCCAAATAATTTGCCACATCAAGTGTAAAATTAGTTCGATCTGCATTTTTGAAAATGATTTTCCTCAGGTTATTTTGACTGCCTCTGTTCCAACCTACTCATCCGATTAGAAATAAATAGCTATAATTGTTGAAACTTGTGGGATGCATCTGCCATTTCTGGATCAGCCTTGACTGTAGTGTTAATTTCTTATAGCAATTAATGTTATGTCATTCCATGTGCAATGTTGGGAAAGTATCCATGTAACATCTGCTGAGGTCTGATTTAAATCAATGACCGATTGCATTGGCAAGGCTTCATGCACAGGGGGGATATTGCAGCAATTATGTTATTATAAATAGAATATGCAAATCAACTTTATTGCAATACATGGGCAAACATTTGAACCAACAACTGTGCAGCAGGTTGACATATATGAGGTACTTACAGCCATGAATGTACATCTCGGGATGTGCCCATTTTGAAAGGAAGGAACAAAATGGATGGTATTATTCAACAAAGATAATTTGTACTTTGAGCTTTTAGCACAGCAGGATGTTCCAAGGTGCCCCTTAGTCAAGAGTCCAGAGAGCCTTGTTGCCATATGTCCCGCAACGGAACAATAAATGTCCTCCTTGCAGTAGCAGTATAACAGGTTTAAGTACATTGTTGAGTGATATTTGACAATGTGATTCTTGCAGAAGAACTTACCCCAAAACATGGGCAGTTTTAAGGAGCAGCTTAAGTGAGAACAATGCAGTAGAGAAATTGGGAATTTAAGGAAGAGAATTTCAGATCTAAAGGCCTTTGCATCTAGAGCAAAACCACCAATTATGCAACAATTAAAACTGAGAGTGCAAGAGAGTGTACCACAGATGGCAGTGCAGGGTATTTTTAAGGTGAACATTTGGAGATTCTTGATTAGTAAGGGTGTCAAAGGTCATGGGGAGAAAGCAGGAGAATTTGGTTGAGAGGGAGAGATAGATCAGCCATGATTGAGTGGTGAAGTAGATTTGTTGGACCAAATGGCCTAATTCTGCTCCTATCACTTATGACGAGGATAGAATTGGAGGAACATAATGTCTTTTCAATAGTAATAAATTAATCTTTGTTACTGCAGCTAAAAATGCTAAAGGCCTGTGGTGTTTAATAGTGTTTCTTTGCATAAGTGTCAACCAAAGTGATTGTCAAATTCAATGGCTACCCATGGTTAAAGGAGCAGCTACTGTATGTGCTTATGTGACAATGGCATTAACTCACTGCAGGGAGGTTACATGGAAACAGATGTTTTTCCCTTTGTACTGTTTAAATCAAGGGCAGTTTTTTCTGTCTGTCAACTTTGAGAATAACTTTTAAATGGTTCCCTAGTTTCCCATCGAAATCCTGTTATAACCAGTTTGGCCCAATTAATGCTAATTGTGTTACCCTAATTCTCATTGTATCCAACTTGTGTTGTGAAGACACGTGTTACAGCAGAACCATTTGTACTTGTAGCATGTCTATTCAGCAAAGCAGATTCCTAAATTCATATTAATACACCCACAATATAAATAATAAGCATATATTATACCTTTTACTTCACATTCTAGGAGAGAAAACAAACTGAGTAAGAGGAAGGATTATGGGATTATTAGAGTGATATAAAGTGAAGGAGTCTTAAAAGAAAATACTTTTTCAAAGAACATCTCCAATTATTAGAATCTGCAAGAAATGTGTATATATGTTGTAAATGTTGTTTTCAATGAAATAGAGATTGTTTGGTAATAAGCAAGATATATAATACATCATTAAAAAGACTTACAATCGAATGAATAATCCTTACTTTTTTCTCTTGTGTTTAGTGAATGCCAAATCTGTCTGTACAACATAGATTAATAAAACCTCTGTAGTTAAATTCAAATTAAACATAAGTAAAGGTAGTCCCTTGAGGGTTGAGATAAGAGGAATTGATAAAGATATTTAGCAAACTATTATTATCTTTATGGTAAAAGACACCAAGCCATTTTAATAAGGGCACAAACACCAGGATCTAATGAGAATTAAGAACTTAAATAATTTGTTAGAAAACAAACAATTAGTACTGGAGATATTAATGGGACTAACATATTATAAACACCCTCACCTAATGATCTATGCCTTATGATTTCAAAAATGATGCACAAATGGAAGTTACTTTGGTATTTATCTGCCAAGTATCCAAAGATTTTAGAATGATCCTTGTTTAATGAGTGATTTTATAAATGATTCTTGGGAGGTAGCGAATGATGCTCTCACTAAAGCAAGGAGGAGGAGGAGGGATAGAGAGCCTTGTAATGTGGTTTCAAGACATCAATCTTCCACCTAGTAGAAGAGTCTAGGACAAGGGGCTATAGCCTCAGAATAAAATGACGAACCTTTAGATAGGAGATGCGGAGGAATTTCGTTAGTTAGAGGGTGGTGAATCTGTGAAATGCATTGCCACAAACGGCTGTTGAGGCCAAGTCATTGGGTATTCTTAAGGCACAGATTGACTGATTCATGATTAGTATGGGTGTCACGGGTTATGGGGAAAAGGCAGGAGAATGGGGTTGAGTGG
The DNA here is from genome assembly GCF_010909765.2 of Amblyraja radiata. Classification (NCBI taxonomy): domain Eukaryota; kingdom Metazoa; phylum Chordata; class Chondrichthyes; order Rajiformes; family Rajidae; genus Amblyraja; species Amblyraja radiata. The sequence goes on from NC_045991.1 coordinate 7,019,746, forward strand.
GAAAGATAGATCAGCCATGATTGAATGGCGGAGTAAACTTGATGGGCTGAATGGCCTAATTCTTCTCCTATAACTTATAAACTTATGATTTCTAACAACTTTTACAGATGCAAGATAGAGAGCATTCTATCAGGATGCATCACAAGTTGGTTTGGCAACAGTTTTAGCGAAGAGAACTTACAGAGTTGTGGATGTAGCCCAGTCCATCGCACAAACCAATTCCCCACCATTGACTCCACCTATACTTCACATAGCCTTGGAAATGCAGCCAACATAATCAAGGACATTTTTCATCCTTTTTCATCCCCTCTTCCCTTCCCTGGGGTTTGTAGATACAAAAGCTTGAAGGTACATACCACCAGATTCAGGAATAGCTTCTTCCTTGCTGTTAACTAACTACAGACAGGCCTCCCATTAGGGTGAAGTCTCAATCTTCCAATCTACCTGATTGCAGAATTTAGACTTCTTCTCTGCAACTGTAACGCTATAAGGCTGCAACAGTATATTCTTCATTCTGGTATTTTTTCTCTTGTTGTATTTGTATAGGACTTGATTGTCCAGTATGGTATTATTAGACTGGATAGCACACAAGTAAAGCTTTTTCACTGTATCTCAGTGCATGTAACCATAATAAACCCCAATACCAAAACCAACAGTAATCAATAAACCATTTAGCTTAACATCAGTGGTGCTAGAAACTGTGTTTCAAGACTTGTAAAGTGAACATTTGTTAAGAGAGAATGTAAGAGTATGATGTAAACTTTCTTACAGAATGTAGCGGCAGGTTTTTATTTCGTTCAAGCGATTACTCCCTCTAGCCGCTAACTGGACTGCATGGTTTAGGGGAATGTCTTTATACGCATGCGAGCTCACCGTCAGACCTTCAGAGCTTCTTCACAGATAAGTCTGCAAAACACAGTCTTTTGATTTATAAATTATTTATTGTTGATGAAAAACAATAAGGCACATCCAAACTTCTTCCGACTCGTTACTATAATCTTCATTGAACTCCAACTTATCGCTTTAAACATTAGAAAAATCCTTGTGTCTCTGTTACACTTCGTATGGTCAAAGGGTAAACCTTCTCCATGCTGGTCTGAAACTAAACTAACAACTAAGCTTCTGCGCAAGAAACTTAGCTCGAAACACGCCCAAAAATACGTCATAAATCCCACCCACAATATAATGGGCAGTCTAAAATTTAAAGACACATGCCATCATCAATAACAGACAAAACAAGCTAAATGGCCACCACACAGAATGCTATAATGTTCTGGGTGAAAGGTTATGCTTCATATTATTAGAGGTTTACAGTATGTATTGGACCGAGAATAATAGTTAACTGAAAGCAGTAGAAGTAAACAGTTGTTTGCAGAGTGTAGCCAGTGGATACCATGGGGATGTGTAAACTCTACAAGTCACTGATGTGGGAAAGTACGTTGTGAAGCTGAATGTGCTACAGACAACTAGAGGACTGGCAAATGTATTGCTACATTGTGTGTTGAAATGTGAAGTCATCCACTTTGGTCGGATAGCTATTAAGGCAGGTTAGTGAAATGTGTTGCACCTGTAGTCAGGATCGATCCCTGGTCTCTAGTGCTGTAACCAGCAACTCTACAGCTGTGCCACTGTGCCACCCTCCGGCTTTTCCTTCTTATCCTCCCACTTTCCCTTCCTTCCTGTTCAAAAGGGAACTGCAGATGCTGGAATATCGAAGGTACACAAAATTGCTGGGGAAACTCAGCGGGTGCAGCAGCATCTATGGAGCGAAGGAAATAGGCGACGTTTCGGGCCGAAACCCTTATTCAGTCTGAAGAAGGGTTTCGGCCCGAAACGTCGCCTATTTCCTTCGCTCCATAGATGCTGCTGCACCCGCTGAGTTTCCCCAGCAATTTTGTGTACCTTCCCTTCCTTCCTGTTCCCTTGCATCCATATCTCTTCACCCGGCTTTACATTTCACTCCTTCACATTTCATTCCTTTACTTGTCTGAAGCGCTTTTGTCTCCTTTTCACCTCTTACAAACCTTTGTCACTTGCTCCACCCATCTGCCAATCAACTCCCTTGTCTATATCCACCTATCGCTAACCAGGCTTTGCCCCTCTCTTTTCCAGTTTCCATCGGTCTGTAGAAGCCTCCCGACCCAAAACATTGTCTGTCCTTACCCCCACAGATGCTGCCTGTCCCGTTGAATTCCTCCAACCTTTTGTTTTCTTGCTGAAGATTCCTGCAGCTGCATTTTCTTGTGTCACTGCTGGTATCACTGTGGGTGGAGGAAGGGAAGCCAATGCTGCTCATTCTTTGGCTGCGTCAGGACAGAGAAGAAAAGAGTCAGACAGCTCTGCAGATGCTGGGCTGACTGGAGAGATTCTGGTGTGTGACCACATGCCTGACCTTATCAATAAAGTCTGGGGAACATAAAGATCTTGACGAGGGTTTCATGAACAGATGGGCTGAATATAAGAGGAGGTGGACAATGTCATTGAGATAATGCAAGCCGATTTTATGGTGAAAAAGACGGATGTAAGAAGCTCAAGATCGTTGGAAGCTTAAAGTCAAGTGGAATGCAGTTTAGAAGCAACATACAGGTCCACCAATGATTTTCCAGCAAATGGTGTTCTGCACCCCTCCCCACCCTCCCCTTTAATCCGGTCAAAATCCCTCCCCGAATGTGGCGCCTAGGCCGGTGAAGCGGCCGGTCTCGATCTCTAGCGGACCTCTGCGCCGATCAGTGGGTCGAATTTGTTGCCTGCGGCTAGGAGCTGGAACTATGGCCCGTCCCCACAGCTGTCTTCCATGGCAGAATTTGTGGGCTGGTATCTTGGCACTCAAGCTGTGACCTTTGTTTGTCAATGGTTTGACAAATTGGTGGTGGACCTGTACCTCATTCTGATGGAGAGTAAGAATTAAATTGTTATTGTGCAAACAAAGGGAGAGTAAACATTATGTTGAATCCCCTCCACATCTAAACTGTAGTTCCACTGACTTCATAAAGTCTTAGACTCATATGGGATACAGCATAGAAATAGACCCATCAGCCCAATGAGACCATGCTGACCATCAAGCACCTACTGACACTAATTCTACATCATCCCTATTTGTTCTCCTCACATTCCCATTAACTCCTAGAGACTTTATCACTCACTTAAATATCAGGATAATTTAACAGTTAACCTATGAATTCTCATTAGTTTAGTTTAGAGGTGCAGCGAGGAAAATAGGTCCCTCGACCCACCGAGTCCATGGTGACCATTGATCACAAGCACACTCATCCCATGTTATCCCACTTTCACATCCTACACGCAATTTGACAGAAGCCAATTAACCTACAAACTCACACATCTTTGGAATGCGGGAGAAAACCGGAACACCCGGAGAAAACCAACGCAGTCGCAGGGAGAACGTACAAACTCTGCGCAGACAGCAAACGTAGTCTGGATCGAACCCTGGTCTCTGGTGCTCTGAGGCAACAGCTCTTCCAATGTGCCACTGTGCTACCCTCATGTGTGGGAGGAAATCAGGGCACTGGGAAGAAACAAATCTGTCCACAGGAATAATGTGCAATCTTCACACAGCCAGCACCATAAATATGTATCATATAATTCATCAGCATTTCTCAGCAAACAGATAATTGCAGAAGTGCAAAGGGGATTAGAAATAGAAAATAAGTAGGCGTAGGAGTAAATATCTTAGATGCAGAAACAAAAACATTTGGAACCTATTGTGATACTTGAAGACATCCTTTGAATTCCAAATAGGCAATCAGTGTACATGTGCAGGAAGGAACTACAGATGCTGGTTTACACCGAAAGACACAGAATGCTGGAGTAACTCAGCGGGTCAAGCAGCATCTCTGGATTCCTCGTATTATCCTCGACTCATCATTACCTGTAATTCGTTCAATAATGTTGGTATTGTCAGTGAATTTAAAGATGGAGAAGGAACTGTGTCCTGCTACACAGAGTGAGTAGAGCACTGGTGCCCCTGCACTGATAGTTATTGAGGAAGACATGTTGTCAATCCATACCAATTATGGTCTGTTACTGAGGAAGTTGTGGATCCAGTTGGAAAGGAATGCAGAGAGACCCAGTTCCCTGAGCTGAGTAACATGTTTGGAGGGGATGATGGTGTTGAATACGGAGCTGTAGTCGTTGAACAACAGTCTGCCGTGTGTGTTTTGATTGTCCAAGTGGTCCAGTGCAGAGTGGAGAGTCAGTGAGACTGCATTCTCCATTGATCTATTGTGGTTGTAGTCAAATTGTGTTGGGTCCAGGTTCTTGCTAAGGAAGGCATTGACTTTCTGCATAACCAACCTGTTGCTCAATGTTGGGAGGAGGAGGAAGAACCAATTAACAAACCTATCCATCTTGGCCCATTGATACCATTTAGGTTATTCTTGTGTTGAAGTACTGTGTTGGCTCTGTGGAAGCTACAAAAACTAATTATTTTAATTATTTAAAACAAAATTTAAAAAAAACAATGGAGTGGGTGATAACGCCAGGTAAAATAAAGTACCTGTACCTAAAATTCTACTGAAGACATATGCAAAGGTGATATTTCTGTGAGCAAAATAACTGGTAACTAACAAACTACTCAATATAATACAATACTGAGTCTGAACGAGAGTCTCGATCCAAAACGTCACCTATTGATGTTCTCCAGAGTTGCTGCCTGACCTGTTGAGTTACTCCGGCACTTTGTGTCCTTTTGCATATTAACCAGCACCTTTGCTTAGACCAATACATTTGCCTAGATTGGAGCCTAGCGCTCAGAAGGGACAAGTGTACTCTGGGACATGTTGGCCGGTGTGGGCAAGTTGGGCCGAAAGGCCTGTTTCCACTCTGTATCACTCTATGACTCCATGACTAAGCGAAAGGGAGGAGAAAAAAACCTGCTAAGTAGCAATATTTTTGACAAAACTCACTTTGCCATTCTTTCACTTCTCAAATGAAGCATCAGGTCGGAATTATCACCATGAAATGAGTGTCATGATATGAGAATAAATTGGAAGAATCATTGATGAGATTTAATAATATGATGATTAGGTTAAGTGATTTAGGCTGGCACTACATCCTGTGAGAAAATAATTTCTTTGCATATTTCATGTGGTATGATTTGTAGCTCGAGTGACACAATTGTGCATGAACACTCCTGGAGGTGGATTTGAGTGATAACAAATTACTTGCCACAACAAACCACTTTGCTCTAACTATGATAGATTGCAGGAGCTGTACAGTATCCATCTTTCAAATTTGCCAGGCAAATGGGGTTACTGCAGTTTATTGTTTGATTTATATACAAATAGCATAATATTTATTTCATACGTTCTGGACAAGTTTATTCATGGTGAGTGTCACAGGCCATCCTTATTTTGTTATCTGTTAAATAGAGCCTCAAAATAAGAGCGTAAAATGGTGTCCCTTGTGGAGCTGCTGCTTCACAGTAACCTGGGTTCGATCTTGACCATGGGTGCTGTCCGTGTGGAGTTTGCACGTTCTACCTCTGACCATGTGTGTTTCTTTTGGGTGCTCCGGTTTCCTCCCACATCCCAAAGACGTACGGGTTTGTAAGTTCATGTGTAGATTGTGCGTAGGGAGTAGATGAGGCGAGTGCGATAGCAGAACTAGTGTGAGCGGGTGATCAATGGCTGGCGTGGACTCGGTTGGCTGGAGGGCTTATATCTGTGCCGTTTGGTCAATCAATCAAGTGTGGAATGTGATGGGTGTGCAGCAAGGCTTCCTCTTGCTAACAACACATCTTCAGAAGTATTTGTACTTCCTGGACATACTTATTCCACACAAGGTCACTAAAACTATATTAGAAACATAGATAGAAACATAGAAATTAGGTGCAGGAGTAGGCCATTCGGCCCTTCGAGCCTGCACCGCCATTCAATATGATCATGGCTGATCATCCAACTCAGTATCCCGTACCTGCCTTCTCTCCATACCCTCTGATCCCCTTAGCCACAAGGGCCACATCTAACTCCCTCTTAAATATAGCCAATGAACTGGCCTCGACTACCCTCTGTGGCAGGGAGTTCCAGAGATTCACCACTCTCTGTGTGAAAAAAGTTATTCTCATCTCGGTTTTAAAGGATTTCCCCCTTATCCTTAAGCTGTGACCCCTTGTCCTGGACTTCCCCAACATCGGGAGCAATCTTCCTGCATCTAGCCTGTCCAACCCCTTAAGAATTTTGTAAGTTTCTATAAGATCCCCTCTCAATCTCCTAAATTCTAGAGAGTATAAACCAAGTCTATCCAGTCTTTCTTCATAAGACAGTCCTGACATCCCAGGAATCAGTCTGGTGAACCTTCTCTGCACTCCCTCTATGGCAATAATGTCCTTCCTCAGATTTGGAGACCAAAACTGTACGCAATACTCCAGGTGTGGTCTCACCAAGACCCTGTACAACTGCAGTAGAACCTCCCTGCTCCTATACTCAAATCCTTTTGCTATGAAAGCTAACATACCATTCGCTTTCTTCACTGCCTGCTGCACCTGCATGCCCACTTTCAATGACTGGTGTACCATGACACCCAGGTCTCGCTGCATCTCCCCTTTTCCTAGTCGGCCACCATTTAGATATTGACCAAAAGAGATTTCCATTTCATTAATTCAAATGACAAAGATGAACACAAAAAGCTGGAGTAACTCAGCGGGATAGGCAGCAGCTTTGGTTTAAACTAGCATCTGCAGTTCCTTCTTAGACAAAAATGAACGACCTATTCAAAAATGTTCTCTGTCTAAACCTTAAAAATGGTTTCCCCACAATTAAAGATTGATTGGCAAAACACTAGGCTGAGATATCAAACTAAGTGTTTGTTAAGATTCTCTAACTTTTTGTATTTGTGTGAAAAAAATGAAAGATGCATTGATTTGAAATATCTATCCTCAGGCAGTTTAACAATCCAATTGTTAATATGCTCCAGCATTTAAATTTGATATCGAGAAATGCCTTAATTATATAGTAACTTATTGTAAGGTTTATTTGCAGGTTGCAAAATTAGTCATGACCAAAAATGTAAATCCACTGTGTAATGGTGACAGCCACATTGATTTCAGAATTGGGACAATCACGCATTAGGCTGTTGTCGTTGTAAAATTGTGACGTTTCAGGTTGAGACCCTTTTTCAGACTGATTGTCGGTGGGAGGGGGGGGGGGGGAGAGAAACCTGGAAGAGGGGAGAGGCAGGATAAGGCATTGCAGGTTAACACAGGGGAGCATTTATTCTTTCATAAGCAGATGGTTGAAACAAAGGCCAGAGATAACAGCAGGTGTGAGAGAGAGTTGAGTAGTTGTGAATTGTAAAGCCAGAGGACGGATAGTGGGGGTGGGGGGGATATGTGGGGTGGAGGCGGTGGGAAAGGGGAGAAATAGCTGGGAGCCTAGGTTGGACACAGAGGATTATAGGGGAGGGGGAAGTATATGGGGGGTTTGCAGGGGAGAAATGGAGGGGTTTTATTTGAGAGATTTATTAGGAGGTTACCTAAAATTGGAGAAATTGTAAGCTATGATGTGCTGTTCATCCAGTTTGCTTGTGATCCCATTCTGGTAATGGAGGAGGCCCAGGACAGAAAGGTCAGTATGGGACTGAGAAGGGGAGTTAAAATGGTGGCCTTGACTTACTGAGCGCAAGTGTTCAGCTTGTGTAAGACCTACTGGATCTCTCGGTTGCTAAGCATTTTAACGCCCTTTCCCATTCCCATACTGACCTTTCTGCCATGGGCCTCTCTCTCTACTGATGTTGTTTGAACAGTGGAGCATTCCCAGCACTCTGCTTTTGTAGTTTTACGCTCCATCACCAATTTCTCACATTCAATATCATCCTAGTGCACCTCCCTGGCAAAATGATGCTGAATGAGTTGAAGTAAAAATGGTGCTGTCAGGGACCTTGTATCGTAGAGTCATAGAGTCATACAGCGTCAGCCCAACTTGCCCAGACCCACTACACTAGTTCCACCTGCCTAATTTGGGTCCATATTCCTCTAAACCTACTCTATCCATGTATCTTTCTAAATGTTTCTTAAATGTTGCGATAGTACCTGCCTCAACTACCTCCTCTGGCAGCTCGTTCCATACACCCACCACCCTTTGTGTAAAAAAAGCTACCCCTCAGTTTCTAATTAAATCTCTGGTTTTTAATTCCCCTACTCTGGGAAAAAGATTGTGTTTACCTAATCTATTCCTCTCGTGGTTTTATACCTCTATAATATCACCCCTCATCCTCCTGCACTCCAAGGAACAAAGTTCCTCCCGCATCCTAAAGTTGCGCAGGTTTGTAGATTGATTGGCATCTGTAAATTGCCCCTAATGTGTCGGGAGCGGATGAGAATGTGGGATAACATAGAACTAGTGAGAATGGGTGATCAATAATCAGTGTGGACTCAGTGGGCCAATGGGCCTGTTTCCATGCTATATCACTAAGATAAATTAATTGCAATTCAAACCACTTTAAAGAGGATTTCACTGGGTTAGTTTTACTTTGCTGAAAACAAGATTGTGTACATGTGGTAGGCGGTAATGCCATCTTTACGTCTGTGCAATGATCTTACAGAATTGAATTAAATTTATAAATTAAAAGGCCATAAACTTTAGAAAATGATTAGTAATTTGATGATGCCAAAATGTAAAAAATCCAGATGTTGGATTATGGAGAGATTTGAAACAAGGATGGGAGTTTCAGTAGAAAAAATGAACTTCAGATACTGGTTTACAAAAAAAATGCACAAAGTGCTGGAGTAACTCAACAGATCAGGCAGCATCTCTGGAGAACATGGAGAGGCAACGTTTCAGGTCAGGGCCCTTCTGTGGACAAAGAACTTCAGATGGGAGTTTTTATTTAGTTAGTTTAGTTTATTGTCACATGTTCTGAGGTACAGTGAAAAGCTTTAGTTGCATGCTCCCTAGTCAGCGGAAAGACTATACATGATTACAATCGAGCCATGTACAGCAACATGATAAAGGGAATACCATTTAGTGCAAGTTAAAGTCCAGTAAGGTCTGATTAAAGATAGTCCAAGGGTCTCCAATGAATAGATGGAAGCTTGGGACCGCTGTCGAGTTGTTGATAGGATGGTTCAGTTGCCTAATAACACTAACTTTCAGTGCTTATTCAAATAATTTATAGGGAGAAGTCAAGAATGGAATAGCATGACTCAGAATTTGGAATCAGGCATCATAGTCTGGCAAGTACATTAAACGGAACTATGGTAAGTTGCAAACAGTACAGACAAAAAGGAGGCTTTGATTGCTGACAGCCGTCACAGATTTACTTGAAGCCTTCACTCAGAAAATTATTCCAAGCACTGAATTTACAGCCTGATCTTTGGATCCCCAGGATTGAGTGATGTATTCCCTTATACAGGCCATTAAAGAATCACGGACATCAAATTGCTCCTCAGAATTGAACAGTGTTCAGCTACATTAACGTGAAAGAAGTTAATAAAAGAGAAGATAACTCACCACATCAGATCTATCAATTTATCCATATTAGTAAGATGGTTTGGTTGCTGTGGGCCTTTTCTATTAGGAGATGATCGTGGACACAAAGGGCATAAAGTAATAATGGGAAATTCCTCAGAAGAGCACCAGGCCACTCTACAACTTAAATATGGCATCCTCCTGTCGTGTCCAACGTTGCTCGGTCCTCTGATGAGATGCACTAATTTTGCTTGCATTGCAGCAAGAGGAAATGGCATCAAATGCATTAGTGATGCTCACACAATGTGCGCCAGGCTGAATTTTCAGAGCTGAATGAACGATTTAGAAGTGATCATTTTTCATCAAATTTCTCCAACTCAATGCTTTAAGCACTGCATGTTATCTTTGAAAAAAACATTATTAATTTAAAATAAAATATGCTAACTGGCTTTCCTAATGCAGGACAAGGCTTGATTTATTCAGACACTGAGTGAGGATTTCTGTATCTTCTCCAGAGATGATTAACACTTACCAGCAATAAGCCAAGATTTCCCCTGAGGATAAACACAATATCAAGAAAAAATAACTTTGTATAAAATCATTAGGCTTCTCATGTATCTATAACTGCATGCCGTATAAAATGAAATATTGCCTTTTAAGGGATATATATTAAAACAAATTTACTCACTGGCTCTTTTAAAACATTTATACACTTCTATTATGCTAGTAATAAGTGCATCACAAATATAGTTATACATGTTCAAATACTTTCAGCTAAGCACAATTATCGTATCTGCATCTTTAATATTGATGGGGAATTTAATAGTTATATAAGTTAACAAACTCTTTAATTAGATGCCACAAGGAGACAGTCAAAATAAGTTCAAGAACAATATACAAAGTGATATTTTTTTTAATTGAAGTGCATTTCCATCAATGAAGGCAGTTTGCACTTGAGTTACCTCTATCTCTAATTAAATTTGCTTTGGGGATCTTTGAAAATGACAGATGCTGACTAAATGTAGAATGGCTGCAAAATGACAGCAAAAAGCAGGTGAGAAAAATATGGGCAACTGGAAATGGAGAGAAGCATGAATGGTAGCAATGTCCTCAAACTATTTAGAAACATAGAAACATAGAAAATAGGTGCAGGAGTAGGCCATTTGGACCTACGAACCAGCACTCAATATGATCATGGCTGATCATCCAAAATCAGTACTCTGTTCCTGCTTTTTCCCCATATCCTTTGATTCTGTTAGCCCTAAGAGCTAAATCTAACTCCCTCTTGAAAACATCCAGTGAATTGACCTCCGCTGCCTTCTGTGGCAGAGAATTCCACTGATTCACAACTCTGGCTGAAAAAGTTGTTCCTCATCTCAGTGCTAAATGGCCTACCCCTTATTCTTAAACTGTGACCCCTGGTTCTGGACCCCCCCAACATGGGGAACATTTTTCCTGCACCAATTCCTTAAGAATTGTATATGTTTCTAAAAGATACCCTCTCATCCTTCTAAATTTACCAGGAATAATTGATGATTCCATCATGCATTTCCCCTGTGGATCAATTGCTGTAGACCTCATTATGAGCGACGACTTAAAAAAAATGCTTGAATACTCTCCCTCCCCTGGCTCAAACTTCCACCAATAAAACACTATTAAAACATTACATTTTCTACCGCCTGCAACATTTACTCCTGCAGTGATTTGCACAATCTCAATATGAAGTACAACACAGTACAACAAATGGATACAGTATGACACAATATATATATATATGACACAAAAAATATATAGTCCTCCTTGTGCCCCTAAACTTAATTGATATTTTATATTACGAGAGCTAAATAAAAATTATGATGACAAACCAATTTTGCAATCAGAAAACCAACATCAACTTACACTAAAAAATTTGGCTGCGAAAAGTATTTTGATAATTGAACACTGTTCTTTGGGCAAAAGCCAAATTAATTCAGGATAAGAAAATCATTTGTAGGACTGTTTATACTAAGGTGCTCATCTGAATATTAATATGTAACTGAAAAAAAATCATTTTGAGATGAATTCAAACACTTTAACCTGTTATGTTTTGGAATATTACAATTAAATCTAATAAGTAAAGAACATGGGATTTAGGGAGACATGCATGCTGGTTCCTGATTCAGTCAACAAATAATTGTTCACAAGTTCATAAGTTATAGGAGCAGAATTGGGACATGGTAAATGGTAGGGAATTGAAGAATACAGTTGAACAGAGGGATCTGGGAATAACCGTGCATAGTTCCTTGAAGGTGGAATCTCATATAGATAGGGTGGTAAAGAAAGCTTTTGGTATGCTAGCCTTTATAAATCAGAGCATTGAGTATAGAAGCTAGGATGTAATGTTAAAATTGTACAAGGCATTGGTGAGACCAAATCTGGAGTATGGTGTACAATTTTGGTCGCCCAATTATAGGAAGGATGTCAACAAAATAGAGAAAGTACAGAGGAGATTTACTAGAATGTTGCCTGGGTTTCAACAACTAAGTTACAGAGAAAGGTTGAATAAGTTAGGTCTTTATTCTCTGGAGCGCAGAAGGTTAAGGGGGGACTTGATAGAGGTCTTTAAAATGATGAGAGGGATAGACAGAGTTGATGTGGACAAGCTTTTCCCTTTAAGAATAGGGAAGATTCAAACAAGAGGACATGACTTCAGAATTAAGGGACAGAAGTTTAGGGGTAACATGAGGGGGAACTTCTTTACTCAGAGAGTGGTAGCGGTGTGGAATGAGCTTCCAGTGGAAGTGGTGGAGGCAGGTTCGTTGGTATCATTTAAAAATAAATTGGATAGGCATATGGATGAGAAGGGAATGGAGGGTTATGGTATGAGTGCAGGCAGGTGGGACTAAGGGAAAAAAGTTGTTCGGCACGGACTTATAGGGCCGAGATGGCCTGTTTCCGTGCTGTAATTGTTATATGGTTATATGGTTACAAGCTATTGGAAGTTTCATCGATCTGTTGAGATTCAAGAGACAATCTAGCGTTTTCTCCATTTAATTAAGAAATCACATCAATGTTTTATCTAAGTATTCTTTTTCTACACTGTAATGTCTGTTAGTTTCAAGGGCAGCAAAGGGCAGCGACTCCAATCCGATATTAATTTAGATGCGGAATTTACTTCCCTAAATGTCAATGATAAATTAAATTTGCCATGTTTGTCACATATACTCTGTTAGGGCACTCTTAATCTAAAGCACTCTGTAATATCTTTAGTTATACACGCTGATGATCTTCTTATCTACACCAACAACATTGCTGAAATGAAAAATAAATCTAAAAATCTAAATCTAAATAAAAATAAATCTTCTGAATGTACAGTATATGGTAGATGCAGAGTACATTTCTTTAAACTTTATTTTAGTTTAGAGATACAGTGCAGAACCAGGCTCTTTGGTCCACCAAGTCCACACCAGCCAGTGATCACCCCTTACACTAACACTATCGTACATAGTCGGGACAATTTACAATTTTACCAAAGCCAATTAACCTACAAACCTGTACGCCTTTGGAGTGTGGGAGGAAACTGAAGACCTCGGAAAAAACCCACATGGTCACGGGGAGAACACACAAACTCCATACAGTCAGCACCCGTAGTCAGGACCGAATCTAGGTCTCTGGCGCTACAATCGCTGTAAGGCAGCAACTCTTCTGCTGCGCCACCGGGCCACCCTATGTATTTTTAATTGTTTTTGTTCCCATGGAAGCTTATTACACATCAGTAGTCAATGATTCAATGGTGCTTTTAATCCATGGGGTTGGGAGGGAGAGATAGATCTGCCATGATTGAATGGCGGAGTAGATTTGATGGGCCGAATGGCCTAATTCTGCTCCGATCACTTATGAACAATAGATTGTGTGCTACTGAAGAGAGTGATTCATAATTTAAATTATATAGCTTGTGTACACTGCAAAAGTGCCGCATTGATTCTTGATCATCAAGTTGTCAAATGATAAATGCTCTTTGAATTGCATTCCTGCTTAAAACAGCAAAAAAAAAATACTTGATGGTTATTTGCGGATCTGAGAGCTGTAACCGTTACAAAATGTCAATCTAATTTCAATCAACAAGCCCATTTTCGGAAAACCATTCATGTTGCTTTACATAACTATTGATCTATGTCTGGGGCTGTCTTTCAAAGACCATTGTCAGGGTAATTGAGAATATGGAAACATAATAGTTAATGGATAAGTCTCTGGACCAGAGATGGATTTTTAGCTACGCACTGGAGATTGTACAATTTCCATGTGTTTTGTCAGTTTTATACCAGTTTTAGCATGATATCTGCCTGCATTGTCGCTGTGTCTCCATGCACACTGCATCAAGTAAATGCACTTTAGAAAGAAAGTCTTCCATGAGACGTACCCTCTGTGAAGATTGCTTCGTGATGGGAGGAGGGCAGTAGATTCTGAAGGTGACAGTCAACTCTTCCTGCTGTTGATCACATGCAGGACTGGGCCTTCAGGTACACCTGTGGGAAGGGTGGATGGTCGGGCAGGTAATATTCACCTGGACTCGTTGCGGTAAGCTACACAAAGCGCTGGTGGTGGAATAGTCCATCCAGAGTGGCCAAGGGTGGAGGAAGCTCTCGCACTTCAGTCCCAACGCCTGTCTCTCAGGGACCGGCAATCGCTCATCCAGGTGGGCCACTGGCGTGAGGTAGATCTGCAGAGCAACAATGGAGAGCAGAAACAGCAGAAGCCTCTTCACCACATCCTTCTCAGCTGGGATGGTCTTCCGAGGCTGTGGATCCAAATAGGGAGAGAGTCAAAGAAAGGATCCAGGGGTAGTCTCACAGAATTTAGAAGATTGAGGGGGGGGGGGTGGGGGATCTGATAGAAACGTACAAAATTCTTAAGGAGTTCGACGAGTTAAGTTTATAATGTGCATTGGAACAGTGGGCTGTGGCTCAGACTGAACCATGCCAATTTGTCATTTGTCCTGCCCCCAGTACCAGCTTAGCTGGGTCCCCTGCTAAGTGCGAAGAACTTACTACATTTTTCATCAGCAAAGTTAGAACGAATACTTCCCCTCCCAACCGTGACCTAGCTGTCTCATTGGTCTGTTCTTCTAAATTAGAATGTTTCCAACCCGTTACTCTACACTCCCTTGTAAAGCTGGTCTCCACTATGAAACCTGCAACCTGCCCCCTCGACGTTTTCCCCTCTGCCCTTCTGAAGATGTCATTGCAATAGCCGGTCCCAGCATCCTCTCTATCATCAACAGTTCTCTGGCCACTGGCGCTGTTGCAACCTGTTTCAATCACGTGGTGGTCCAGCCCCTCCTGAAAAAACCGAACCTAGACCCCACCCTGCCTAGCAACTACAGGCCTATTTCCAAACTGCCTTTCCTTTCAAAAGACCTTGAAAGGGTAATTCTAAATCAACTAATGCCTTACCTACACCAAAATTCCATCCTGGAAAGGTTCCAATCAGGTGTCAGGGCCCACCTCAGCACAGAGTCTGCCTTGTTGAAGGTACACAACGACCTGCTTCTTGCCATCAACTCCGGCGACTGTGCAATCCTGCTCCTTCTCGACCTCAGCGCAGCGTTTGATACAGTGGACCACACCATCCTAATTGACCGTCTCCGGTACGGGGTTGGTGTTGATGGCACTGCCCTGAGCTGGTTCGTTTCCCACCACAAAGATAGGAGTTTCTCTAACACCATAGGCAACTCTTTCTCTTCCACAGCTTGCCTTTTCTGCGGGGTTCCACAAGGCTCCATCCTAGGCCCCATTCCCCTAGGCCCCATTCCCCTAGGCCCCATTCCCCTAGGCCCCATTCTCTTCTCTCTGTACATGCTCCCCATCGGCCAAGTCATTCAAAGGCACGGCATTTCTTTCCACTGCTATGCAGACGACACACAGCGCTATCTCCCCCTGAAACCCAACAACCGATCAAATCTACTCAGCCTCATGAACTGCCTCGAGGATATAAAGTGTTGGATGGTGCAGAACTTCCTCCAACTAAACGAGAGCAAGTCTGAGGTCATCCAACTCGGCCCCTCGGACTCCATCAAAACAATAACAGGCAGCCTTGGAAGCCTAACCTCCTTACTCAAACCGCATGTCAAAAGGCTTGGCGTGATATTTGACTCAGCGTTGAAATTTGACAAACAAGTCAATGCTGTGGTAATAGCTAGCTTCTTCCAGCTTCGCACGATAGCTAAAATAAAACAATTCCACCAATTCAACGACCTTGAAAAAATCATCCAAGCATTCATCTCCTCCCGCCTTGATTACTGCAACTCCCTATACACTGGCATCAGCCAATCATCCCTGTCCCGCCTGCAATTGGTCCAAAACACCGCAGCAAGACTTTTGACGGTTGCCCGTAATAGGGGCCACATCACCCCGATTCTGTCCTCTCTCCACTGGCTCCCAGTACGGTACAGAATCAACTTCAAGCTCCTCCTATATGTATACAAAGCCCTTAACGGGCTTGTCCCTCCCCGCCCCCCACCCCATATCAAAAATCTTCTAATCCACCATTCTACCTCCAGGTCCCTCAGGTCGGCCGACTTGGGGCTACTGACTATCCCGCGGTCCAGGTTTAAGCTCAGGGACTACCGCGCGTTTGTGGTTGCAGCACCTAGACTGTGGAACAGCATCCCTCTCCTCATCAGAACTGCCTCCTCCATCGACTGCTTTAAGTCGAGGCCCAAAACCTATTTCTAATCCCTAGCGTTTCTTGAGGTCCTCTGAGGGAGCGCTGTAAACAGTTTATGTATGTATTGTTCGATCTGTGTACCATTGTATGTAGCACGTTAGTACCTGCACTGATGTAAAGCACTTTGGTCAACGTGAGTTGTTTTTAAATGTGCTATACAAATAAAATTGACTGACTGACTGACTTGGACAGGTTGATGGACAGGAAAGGTTTAGAGGGTTATGGGCCAAATGTGGGGCAGGTGGGACTAGTGTAGACGGGGCATGTTGGTGGGGATGGGCAAGTTGGGCTGTAGGGCCTGTTTCTACACTGTACGACTTAATTGGTGCATCAGGCTTGACTTGGTGTAAGGAATATTTGAATAATTGAATAGGCAGCATCGCCGGAGAATCTCAATAGGTGACATTTCGGATTGAGTGAAGAGTCTCGACCCAAAACGTCACCTCTCCATGTTCTCCGGAGATGCTGCATGATGAGCGTTTGACTGCACTGGGCCTGAGCTCGCTGGAGTTTAGAAGAATGCGGGGAGATCTCATCAAAATGTACTGGATAATGAAAGGCTTGAATAGAGTGGAGAGGATGTTTCCAGCAGTGGGAGAGTCTAGGTCTAGAGGTCATAGCCTCAGAATTAAAGAACGTTGTTTTAAGAAGGAGATGAGGGGGAATTTCTTTAGTCAGAGGGTAGTGAGTCTATGGATTTCTTTGCCACAGAAGGCTGTGGAGACCAAGTCAGTGGATATTTTTCAAGCAGAAATAGATAGATTGGTTAGTACGGGTATGAGAGGTTATCGGGGGAAGGCAGGAGAATGGGGTTAGGAGTGAGATAGATCAGCCATGATTGAATGGCGGAGTAGACGATGGGCCCTCTGACTTAATTCTGCTCCTATCACTTATGACCCACTGAGTTACTCCAGCACTTTGTGTCCTTTTACACATAATATTCTCGAGTGCAGCCTCACCAATGAGTTGGACAAAGTGAGTGCTGTAGTCTTTGTAGATGGGACATTGAAACATAGGTATGTTGCAAAGCCTACCTGAAGCGTCGTTGAAGATCTGCTGCTGAGGGTGTGCGCGATTTTGGCGCCGTTTAGAGGGGGCGGGTTTAAAACGCGATTTTCTCTAAGCTGTTCCAATCGAAAATGTTCAGCCTAGTTAATTATTAACAAAAAATCGCTGGAAGACCCCGTCGCAAAAGCTATTATTAGGTTTAAAGGCCTTGAATAATAGTTATAGTAGTTTAAAAATCAATCTCTAAACCCGCGACCGTCAGCAACCGCAGGGTCTCATAAAGCAAATAGCAGAAGTTAGGTTGTATATTTTTACATTAAAAAGGGCTTCTAAAGATCCCTTTATACTAAGTTTAATATTGCGAGTAGCTCAATTTGGGCCCATTATATCGCGCAGTATTTTTCTCGGCATTTGGGGCACAAATCTACCGCAATGTGAACGTTCTAAACCAGCGCGTTCCACAGGGACCCACTGGAAAGCTGATTTAAATGGGCATTTATTTACAGCAATTAAACACTAAATTCCTTCCATTTGGCCTATAAATTAATGTAAATGAGATTTAAAAATCATGTTTTATTGTGAATTATTTGTGAATATTATTTGGACATTTAGGCTATTTAAAAATGTTAATCATTTATTAAGAAATGGATAGATGTTTAGATCTAGTAATTGAAGTCTGAAATTAGCTACAATTAGGTAACTAACTAATTATATGCTTTAATTTCAGGTCATCCAAGTAAGATTATTTTATATTTGTTTCAGAATGCTTCAATCTATGATAACTGAAAATTTCATTCAGTTCTCTTAATTTTTAAGAAAGTTATGGGCTTTTGACTGTTCACGATCACAGCTTTTTTGTTATGTCCATAGAAAATCAATAGGGAACAAGATGCTCATTTCCCAGTATGAAAATGGCCATAACTTTTTAAATACTTGAGATATGAAAGTGAATTAGGTGTCAAATTAAACTTATTTTTATGCTTTATCTGATGGGATAAATTACAGACTTGATTTTTAAAATCTCAAAATTTTGTAACATTGCTATATTAAGAGGTTACATTCATTGTCTTCTGTGTTTATCAACTCACACAGTCACAACTTCCATCTGGTCTTCCACAACCCCACCCAATCTGATCTCCAGCTGATCTGATACAGAGGTCATCTCATTTACAAATCATCGTCATGACAATCCCTTTTGACTGAACAGAATGATTTATAAATAAACACAACAGTTTTGTTGAATGTCACTGTGGATAACTTCCTGGATCTTCACTTCTGTAACTTGTGTCATCCCCATGACCAAAGCTTCACAGAGTTGCCCAGCTTTGCAGCCGGGATGATGCTGGGCGCGGGGCCCTTGTCACGTGGGGGGGGGGGGGGGCAGGACAATGGGAGCGCCGTGAGTTACGTCATTCGGC
This sequence comes from Amblyraja radiata, assembly GCF_010909765.2. Lineage (NCBI taxonomy): Eukaryota > Metazoa > Chordata > Chondrichthyes > Rajiformes > Rajidae > Amblyraja > Amblyraja radiata. The sequence continues at coordinate 7,038,299 of NC_045991.1, forward strand.
TGTCACGTGTCGGGGGCGGGGAATGGAGGTCTGGTGTCACGTGTCGGATGAATGGAGGTCTGGTGTCACGTGTCGGGGGCGGGGAATGGAGGTCTGGTGTCATGTGTCGGGGGCGGGTGAATGGAGGTCTGTTGTCACGTGTCGGGGGCGGGTGAATGGAGGTCTGGTGTCACGTGTCGGGGGCGGGTGAATGGAGGTCTGGTGTCACGTGTCGGGGGCGGGGAATGGAGGTCTGGTGTCATGTGTCGGGGGCGGGTGAATGGAGGTCTGTTGTCACGTGTCGGGGGCGGGTGAATGGAGGTCTGGTGTCACGTGTCGGGGGCGGGTGAATGGAGGTCTGGTGTCACGTGTCGGGGGGGCGGGTGAATGGAGGTCTGGTATCACGGAGGGCAGGACAATTGGAGCGCCGGTAGGTACGTCATTCGGATGTCACGTGCCGGGGGCGGGTGAATGGCGGTGTGAGGTCACGTGTCGGGGGGCGGGGAGTTTGGGGAGAAGTGAAGGGAAAAGAGGAGGGGAGGTGAGGGGTAGAGGAGATGGGAAAGGGAAGGATGGGGAAGGGAAGGGGAGATGGCTGCTGGGTGAGAAGGGAGGAGGGTGGGGAAGCGGAGAGGGGGAGAGGAGAGAGGTGAGAAAGGAGGGGAAGAGGAAAGGTTTAGGGGAGGGGGGCAAGATGGGATACATCGATAAATGGACAATAGGTGCAGGAGGAGGCCATTCGGCCCTTCGAGCCAGGACCGCCATTCAATGTGATCATGGCTGATCATCCCCAATCAGTTCCCCGTTCCTGCCTTCTCCCCATATCCCTTGATTCCACCAGCACTAAGAGTCTATCTAACTTTCTTTTGAACGCATCCAGTGAATCGGCCTCCACTGCCATCTGAGGCAGAGAATTCCACAAATTGGTCTCGGTGGAGCAGCGGTAGAGTTGCTGCCTTACAGCGAATGGAGCAGCGCCAGAGACCCGGGTTCGATCCCGACTACGGGCGCTGTCTATACGGAGTTTGCACGATCTTCCCGTGACCGCATGGGTTTTCTCCGAGATCTGTTTCCTCCCACACTCCAAAGACGTGGACTCGATGGGCCGAATGGCCTAATTCTACTCCTATAACTTGCGAGCATCTCTGAAGAGAAAGGAACAGGTGACGGGTTGGGTCGAGACCCTTCATCAGACTGAATGTGCGGGAGGGGGAGACAAAGCTGGGAGGGTTACTCCAGTCTGGGTTTTGGGGTGGTGGGGGTGGGAGGGCAGGAATGGGGGAGAGTGAAGGGGGCGGGAAGGGGGGAGATTCCCCGGGTGGTCAGTTGTATTTCTGCCGTTTCCTGCAGCGTTTGACGTCGGGGTGGCCGGTGGGGATGACCACCATCAGCCGCATGGGAGGGATTCTCCCACACCAGCACCCCCAGGTCCCGCGCATAGTCACGCAGCAACTCAAAATCCACCTGCAACAGGAACATTAGCAGTTCATAGCAAAAGGATTTGAGTATAGGATCAGGGAGGTTCTACTGCAGTTGAGACCACACCTGGAGTATTGCTTTCAGTGTTGGTCTCCAAATCTGAGGAAGGACATTATTGCCATAGAGGGAGTGCAGAGAAGTTTCACCAGACTGATTTCTGGGATGTCAGGACTTTCATATGAAGAAAGATTGGATAGACTCGGCTTGTACTCGCTAGAATTTAAGAGATTGAGGGGGGATCTTATAGAAACTTACAACATTCTTAAGGGGTTGGACAGGCTAGATGCAGGAAGGTTGTTCCCGATGTTGGGGGAGTCCAGGACAAGGGGTCACAGCTTAAGGATAGAGGGGAAATCCTTTAGGACCGAGATGAGAATTTTTTTTTCACACAGAGAGTGGTGAATCTCTGGAACTCTCTGCCACAGAAGGTAGTTGAGGCCATTTCATTGGCTATATTTAAGAGGGAGTTAGATGTGGAACTTGTGGCTAAAGGGATCAGTGGGTATGGAGAGAAGGCAGGTACAGGATACTGAGTTGGATGATCAGCCATGATCATATTGAATGGCGGTGCAGGCTCGAAGGGCCGAATGGCCTACTCCTGCACCTATTTTCTATGTTTCTATGAACTGGTTGTACAGTACACCTGTGGGGGGAGAGAGGGGGAGGGGGGGGGGGGGGAGAGAAGTGGATGGGGGGAAGTAAGGAGAGGTACAATGAGAAGGGGGAGATCACCCTAAACTCGACTGAGATCTTGAGGATGTTTTCTGCCCTCCCTTCTCTCCCCATCCCCATCTCCTCCCCACTCCCTCTCTCCATCCGTCCCCCTCTCTCCGCCCCCCATCCCTCAACATGACACCCCCTCCCTGTTCCCTCTCCCTCCTCCCTCTCCCCCCATCTATCTCCCCCCCTGAACTGTAGCCGGTCATGTTCGAGTTCCCAGAGCCGCACCTGATCGGCGATGGTGGGAGGCAGCACCGGGGTCTGTGGGAGACAAACACAGACTGTGTAAACGGGGAAACCACAGAGACCTCCATCCACACTGCACACCCCACACACATTGGGCACAATGTGCAGGAAGGATCTGCAGATGCTGCTTCAGACTGAAGATAGACACATGGAAGGCGGAGCTGTGGGTTTTCCTCGAACCTGTAATTTCTGCGGGTTTTCACCTGGAAGCTGGAACTTCTTACGCACCTATTCTTGGAAACATCCGTTCCAAGGTAAATGTATCTGGTGTAGAAAGTGGAAATGCTGCAGACATAATGTAAACGCGTTATCTCGACGAACTTTAGGACCCGGGGGAGCCCGGAGCTCAGGACCCGCCGCCCGCGGCTGCTGCTGAACCCGCGAGATTGTTTCAATCTTTATATTTTCCCAAAAGTAATTTCTGTTCTGTTGCCGGACGCGGTTAACTGATAAAAATGAACGGATTGACAGACAGCTCTGATGTAAGTTGCTCTTTATTTCACTCTTCACATATTTACATTCCCCCTGGATTTATTTCCGCGCTCACTGGGGTTTCACGAAGCGGAATTTGGGGGTTTAAATAGGAGCCGGTCAGCGCCGCCCTGTTGTCCACCGGGTTTCTGCCCCACAGTCCAAGTCCTGAAGAAAGGATACAGTATAACCATATAACCATATAACAATTACAGCACGGAAACAGCCATCTCGGCCCTACAAGTCCGTGCCGAACAATTTTTTCCCTTAGTCCCACCTGCCTGCACTCATACCATAACCCTCCATTCCCTTCTCATCCATATGCCTATCCAATTTATTCTTAAATGATACCAACGAACCTGCCGCCACCACTTCCACTGGAAGCTCATTCCACACCGCTACCACTCTCTGAGTAAAGAAGTTCCCCCTCATGTCACTCCTAAACTTCTGTCCCTTAATTCTGAAGTCATGTCCTCTTGTTTGAATCTTCCCTATTCTTAAAGGGAAAAGCTTGTCCACATCAACTCTGTCTATCCCTCTCATCATTTTAAAGACTTCTATCAAGTCCCCCTTAACCTTCTGCGCTCCAGAGAATAAAGACCTAACTTATTCAACCTATCGAGAGAGTTTCTCCGTGAATTTATTCCCAGTGAAGGTGTGGAGATGGGACTTGGTGTCCACGTCGTAAAATGAAACTGTCCTGGACTCGTAACTGAGATAAACTCCCACTCTCCCGGGGATGGGACGGGCGGGAAGAGGGGATGGAGGGGAGGAGAGAGGATGAAGGACAGGAGATTCATTGGTGGAAATGATCCAGGACCTGTAACCAAAAATTCATTCAACTCTGGCTAAACCAATATATGGGCATTCGTGAGGCATTGGACATGTTCCCTCATGATGGGCGAGTGGCCACTGGTCAGCCTCACTTGTTGTATTGTGTGTAGGTTGACGCACTCAAGGAAGATGTGTTTGTGCTGGAGAGGGAATTGAGGATATTCATTGGGATGTTGCTTGTGTTGGTGGACTTTCGTTACAGGGAGAAAATGGGCTAAAAATCTCAATTTTCAGGTACATATGTGCAAGAGGATCTCATGGACAAGTAACTGGGTGTTTTCCACCGAGACAAATGCCCAAACTGAGGTCAATGCTAGTTTCCCTAATCAATCTAATTCAAACAATGCCTCAGTATGATCGAGTTAATAACAGTGAACCTCTCGATTCCCACAGGGGGCAACACTGAGTTACCAGAAACTTCAGTCACTGACAGATCAGGCCGAGTTAAAGGACAGATTTCTTCCATGAAGATCGCCCATAAATGTTGATAACAATCCCGGTCAGCTCATGGATAACGGATTTCAATCCATATCAGATCATAAAGTTATAACTGATGGAAGTAGAATTGGGCCATTCAGCCCATTAAGTCTACTTAATCATGGCTGATCTGTCTCTCACTCCTAACCCAATGTTCCTGCCTTCTCGCCATAACCTCTGACTCCTTTGCTAATCATGAATCTATCCATCGCTGCTTAAAAATATTCACTAAATTGTGCTCCACAGATTTCTGTGCAAAGAATTCTACAGATTCACCACCCTCTGACTAAATACATTTCTCCTCATCTCCTTCCTCAAAGACCATCCTTTAATTCTGAGGCTGTGCCCTCTAGTCCTAGACTCTCCCACTGGTGGAACCATCCTCTCTGCATCCACACTATCCAATCCTTTCACTATTCTGTATGTTTCAATGAGATTACCCCTTATCCTTCTAAACTCCAGTGAGTTCAGGCCCAGTGCCGACAAACGCTCATCATGGGTTAACCTACTAATTCCTGGGATCATTCGTGTAAATCTCCTCATGCCCTTCTCCAGAGCCAGCACATCCTTCCTCAGATATGGTGTCCAAAATTGCTCACAAAATTCCAAATGCGGCTTTACCAGCGCCTGATAGAGCCTCACCATTACCTCCCTGGCTGCCGTCAATGCGAGTGTGTCTAACGGGACGCATTAAATAATTAGTTTTTTTTTCTTTAACAACTTCTCTTTTAAGAAGCAAGGAGGGAAGAATTATCTATATTCTTAAAAGTCTGATCTTGACCGCTTTTGGCCCACTGTGCTGCGATTTCCGAGAGAACGCCGCCACCTACGGCCGTCATATTTGGCCGCCTCGATCAGAGCCCACGTCTGCCTTCCTGGACCAGAGAATATTTCCCATCGATTAAAAATCAGAGATAAATTAATGTTTTAAAAAAATTCACCATTCTCTCTGCTGCCCCTGCTGGAGGGAGGGGGAGGGACTATAAATCCAGGAAGTGGTGTGCCTCAATCAGTCTCTGCAATATGGAGGTCACTGAGCTCTAATGACACTGAACAAATGTCTACACAAATGTGAGTACCCTTAATGTGGTTTGAAAATGAAAATATGGTTAGGTTGAAGTAAAAAAGCATTGCCTGCAAATGGTTGTTTGGGGGATTTGGGTTGAAGTAAAAAGGCACTCTCTCTCTCTATCTCTCTCTCCCCTCCTCTCTCTCTCTCCTTATCCCACTCTCTTTCTCTCTCTCTCCCTTTCTGTCTCTCTCTCTCTCCCCACCTCTCTCCCCATCCACCTCTCTCCCCATCCCCCTCTCTCCTTATCCCCCTCTTAATTCATTTTTGCATATATTACACAGGCAGGTGGAGCTCCTCTTTGGTGACGTCACTGAGCGGACCACGTGACGCCCCAACACGTCATTGAATGGACTTCACGTGACTTTCCCGCCCTATCAACGGACGGAGCGTCACGGAACGTCATTGAAGCGGTCACCACGTGACGTGACGCGCCGCCATCTTGTCGATGCGGCCATGACGACGGTCGAGGCCGGAGCGCGGGCGGGAAGATGACGTTGAAGGTGAAGCGGGTTTGGGTTTATGTTTCTGCTCCACGTCCCCGTCCGTCCGTCTGTCTGTGTCCGTCTGTCCGTCTGTCTGTCTGTGTCCGTCTGTCTGTCTGTCTGTCTGTCTGTCTGTCCGTCCGTCTGTCTGTGTCCGTCTGTCTGTCCCCGGGGCTCGAAGCGGGCGCTCCCTGTAGCCCCGCCCCACCCTTGTAGCCCCGCCCACCCCGGGCGCTCCCTCGCGGGACTGTGTTGTGTGAAACGTTGCTTGACGAGTTCAAAAAGGTTTTAATCTAGAACTAGACAGGCATTTAGCGCGAGGGGGAGAGAGGGGGGGGGAGGGAGGGGGAGGGGAGGGGAGGGGGAGGGGAGGGGTGGAGGTGGGGGAGGGGTAGTGGGGGAGGGAGGGGAGGGGAGGGGTAGTGGGGGAAGGGGAGGGAGGGAGTGGGGGAGAGAGGGTATGGGGAGGGAGGGGAGAGGGAGGGGAGGGTGTAGGAAGGGGAGGTAGGGGGAGGGAGGGAGGGGGAGGGAGGGAGGGCGAGGGGAGGAAGGGAGGTGTCGCAGCGGGAGAGTTGCTGCCGCCTGACAGACAGACAGACAGACAGCGGCCGCCACAGATGCGGGTTCGATCCTCTCTACAGGTACTGGCTGCACGGCCTTGGCTCCTTCCTTCCCCCCCCCCCCCCCCCCCCCCCCGTGGCCTCGCTGGGTTTTCTCCGGGTTCTCCGGTTTACTCCCACACCCCAAAGTCGTCAGGAGCTGAATTCCGCGAGTCATGGAGGATAAGTTTACACAATCTCTTTGCCGTGTACAAACGATGGTGGTGATAGTGAGGTGAGACTTCCACTGCTGAATCACTATCGCTGAATTAAAGTATGTACTCATTCCAGATTCTTTCATCCTCCTTCAGTCTGTACAGTAATATCAATCGGCTAATTGTGCTACAGATTCCTGCCCCTCCAATGGTTGTACTACTGGTCAAAGAGGAGGATTTACCAGCAGCCCTGCTGCGGTTATGTTGCATAGGTAGGTAGTGAGGATCCATGTGATTATGTATCCCATATAAATTACATAATTAAAAATCTGGTTATACATGGTTTAAAATTAATTTGCACAAGTTGTCCTTGAAAGCGAATCAGATGGTCGACACACTTTTACACACCTTTGCCAACGTTACTGATTTGAATGTTGCCAAATCAACCTCAAAATTGCTGTTGTTAAGCTAAAGTTGACTGACTAAAAGAAACATAGAAATTAGGTGCAGGAGTAGGCCATTCGGCCCTTCGAGCCTGCACCGCCATTCAATATGATCATGGCTGATCATCCAACTCAGTATCCCGTAGCTGCCTTCTCTCCATACCCTCTGATCCCCTTAGCCACAAGGGCCACATCTAACTCCCTCTTAAACATAGCCAATGAACTGGCCTCAACTACCCTCTGTGGCAGAGAGTTCCAGAGATTCACCACTCTCTGTGTGAAAAAAGTTTTTCTCATCTCGGTTTTAAAGGATTTCCCCCTTATCCTTAAGCTGTGACCCCTTGTCCTGGACTTCCCCAACATCGGGAACAATCTTCCTGCATCTAGCCTGTCCAACCCCTTAAGAATTTTGTAAGTTTCTATAAGATCCCCTCTCAATCTCCTAACTTCTAGAGAGTATAAACCAAGTCTATCCAGTCTTTCTCCATAAGACAGTCCTGACATCCCAGGAATCAGTCTGGTGAACCTTCTCTGCACTCCCTCTATGGCAATAATGTCCTTCCTCTGATTTGGAGACCAAAAAAGAAAGGAATAGAACAAAGAACATTATGGCCCCATGGCTAACAATGTCTGTGCCGAGCATGATGCCAAGATAAACTAATCTCCTCTGCCTGCACGTGATCCATGCCCCTCCATTCCCTGCATATCCAGTTGCCAATCGAAGGATACCGAAGAATGCCATAGAACTGGGAAAAAAACTCATAAATAACTAATTGTCGAGTTCAGCATCTTAAATTGTTTTACTCACTCCCCTAACCAGCAGCGAGCGAATCAAAGTACTGCATTTCAGTTGTTTAGTCTTGGCCTTGATGCTTCCTGCAGCACCTAGTGATAATTACAGTTCTATAACAGCAGCCGAATTCTCAATTTCACTGCCTACTAAGTTGGGAAGCAGTTTTGAGTGACGCTAAATATCTTGGTTTTGGATTAATTCCAGAGGATCCTCGAATGAAATTCACCTGTTGCAGCTCTACTTCGACACACATTGTTTGTAAAATCTTCACCCTCTCCTCTGGTTATCTCCTCTTTACACTCTCAGTCCTGGTGCAGGGTCTCGACAACAGACATAGATTATCCCTTGTTTCCGCAGTACTTGGAAGTATCCGCTGAGTTTCTCCAGTAATGTTGCAGTATAATAATGCTATTGTCAATGATACCAGAAATTCTCTTCTCTCCACAGTCAAGGATGGACAGATTGCCTCTTTAAAGAACATTGGTAGGAAATTCGACACTTGTGCCCTGATGTCCAAGGTAAAATAGGGGAAGGCTTATTATTGGAATTAGCTTTTATTTCAATGTATTACAGGAGTACAATTTACTGTGACGTTGTGTTGGTTACTGCACTGGAGCTATCACTTCATATTCACTTTGTCCCTCATCGTTTAACCTCCCCACTATCTTTCAAATGAAAGAAAAACATTGTGGACGTTCCCCCAAACAATAGGAGAGATTAGGCAACATGGTGTAATGTCAATGATAATGAAGGGATGTTGCTCATTTAGTGGCGATTACAGACTTTGTTTGTCTGAAAGTTTTTGCTTGTTTTGGTCATTTTCTTGATCACTTTTAACAGAAATTTTCAACAACCAGCTTTTAATATTCATGAATTTGGAGACAAATGGATTAATTTAGTAATAATTTGTGAATCTTGTTCTCTCCATAATAAAGGTTGCATAGCACTAGTGTAAGGAAATTGCCTCTAAATTACCTACTTGTTATCTCGTTGATAGCTTTGTAAAAGTTGTTTTACTCTCACTAAATGGAAAAGTATATTATGTCTATACTGTTGATCAAAAACCTTCCCTCAATGTTTTTGTCTTTTCCCGAAGTAAAATTTCAAATTTTTCTGCCAATACTTAATCATTTTAACAACTCTTCTATTGTATGCTCAGCTGGCTCTGTTCCTACCTTTCCAACAGATCCCACCATCTCTCTCCACAACCACACCTCTGCTACAGCCACATTCACTCAAGGCGTTCCCCAAGGCTCCGTACTCGGCCCCCTCCTCCATCATCTACATCCTCCCCCTTGGTCAGATACTCCGCCACTTCAACCTGGACTTCCACTGTTACGCCGATGACACCCAGATCTACCTCGGCACCAAATCCCCCCCCCCCCCCCTCTCCCATATCAACTCCTGTTTGTCAGCTATAAAAACCTGGATGCAACATAACTTCCTCAAACTCAACAGCGATAAGACAGAATTCCTCCTCATAGGCTCCAAAGCCACACTCAGCAAAATCAATAACCCCACTCTCACCATCGATGGCACCACTGTCTCCCCATCTCCCCAGGCCCGCAACCTTGGCGTGATCTTTGATTCCACCCTCTCCCTTGAGCCTCACATCCGCCATGTCACTAAAACCTCCTTCTTTCATTTCCGCAACATTGTCAAACTCAGACCCTCTCTCACACCTCCCGCTGCTGAAAGACTCATCCATGCCTTCATCTCCTCCCGACTGGGCTATTGCAACACACTTCTCCTTGACGTCAGCTCCACCTACATCAACCGACTCCAACTGGTCCAGAACACAGCCGCCCGACTCATAACCCACACCAAATCCTGACATCACATCACTCCAGTCCTCAAACAACTTCACTGGCTTCCCATCTCCCACCGGATCACCTACAAAATCCTGATCCTCACCTACAAAGCCCTCCACCATCTGGCCCCCCCATATCTCACTGACCTCCTCTCCCCCTACCAACCCTCACGGTCCCTCAGATCCACATCAGCCAGTCTCCTCTCCATCCACAAGTCCAACCTCCGCAGTTTTGGGGACAGAGCCCTCTCCAGGGCAGCTCCCAGGCTCTGGAACTCCCTCCCCCAACTGATCCGCAATTCCGTGTCCCTCACCATCTTCCAGTCCCGCCTCAAGACCCATCTCTTCACCTCTGCCTATCCTTAGCCCCACGTCCCCCTCCCTTTTCATCTGTGCATTAATTGCCTCATATTGTGTTTTTAATTGAATTCTGTCTTTACTTTGTGTACTAGTCATGTCTCTACTATTTATTTCATTCCCCTTACATGTTTTCCTCTACCTGTAAATTTTTGTAAGGTGTCCTTGAGGCTCTTGAAAGGCGCCCATAAATAAAATGTATTATTATTATTATTATGCATATTTTTTTTAAACACAACACTGCGTTTTTGAAATGTTGATTTTCTCCCTCTATATATATTTTCGGTTTGTTTTTTGCTTGGATCTTTTAATCCACCATGATTTTTCGTATATTTGTAAGTCCAAATTCATTTTTCCCCATTAGATTCTTAGATAGCTAGCCTTGAAATTTGGCACATCAGAAAAACAAGTGTTGTAAAGTTGAAAATTGTATTAATGTGACATCATGTAATTTTGCACACATTCTTTGGTGCATTACTTTAGTGAGTGATTTGTTAACCTAACATCCAGCTCAGCAAAATAATGGCAAATACCAAATGGGATCTGTTTTGGAACTGTACAAAAGGGACGGATTGCATCTTAACAGGTGGGGGGGACCAACATTCTGGCAGGCAGGTTTGCCACTGCTACACGGGTGGTTTTAAACTGAATAAGGGGGGTGGGGTGTCAAATGGGATAGTCGAGGATGGAGTTAAAGGGAAAGAGAGTAAAGGGATAGAAACATAGAAAATAGGTGCAGGAGTAGGCCATTCGGCCCTTCGAGCCTGCACCACCATTCAATATGATCATGGCTGATCATCCAACTCAGTATCCTGTACCTGCTTTCTCTCCATACCCCTGATCCCTTTAGCTTGGTTAATGACCCCAGAATTAATGGGAAAGGAAGCTCATAAAGGGATTGGAGACTATGGCCAAGTGTAATAGGGATCGATGTGAAAGGTGAGATGCGTAAGGAATTAAAAGTATTGTATATGAATGCGCGAAGTATAAGAAGTAAAGTAGATGAGCTTGAGGCTCAGTTAGAGGTTGGTAGATATGACATTGTGGGGATTACTGAGACCTGGCTGCAGGAGGATCGGACCTGGGAACTTAATATTCAGGGTTATACATGCTATAGAAAGGACAGGCAGGTGACCAGAGGAGGAGGGGGGGGGGGGGGGGGGGTAGCTCTGCTGGTGAGGGAGGGAATTCAGTCCCTTGTGAGGGAAGACATAGGGACTGACGAGATTGAGTCACTGTGGAATGAGTTGAGGAATTGTAAAGGCAAGAAGACACTAATTAGTGTTATTTACAGACCCCCAAATAGTAGCCCGGATGTAGGGTGTAAGTTGCAGCCGGAGTTAAAACTGCCATGTAACAAAGATAATGCCACTGTGGTGATGGGGGATTTCAATATGCAGGTAGACTGGGAAAATCAGGTCGGTTCAGGACCCCAAGAAAGGGAGTTTGTAGAATGCCTCCGAGATGGATTCTTAGAGCAGCTGGTAATGGAGCCGACCAGAGAAAAGGCAATTCTGGATTTAGTGTTGTCCAATGAACCAGATATGATAAGAGAACTCGAGGTAAAGGAACAGCTTGGATGTAGTGATCATAATATGATTAGTTTTAATCTGCAATTTGAGAAGGAGAACGTTAAATCGGAAGTGGCAGTGATGCAGTTGAAGAAAGGGGAATATGAAGGCATGAGAGGGGAGCTGGCCAAAGTAGACTGGAAAGGGATCCTTGCAGGAATGACGGTGGAACAGCAATGGCAGGAATTTCTGGGCATTATCTGGAAGACGCAGGATAATTTCATTCCAAAAAGGAAGAACGATTCTAAGGGGAGTAGGAGGTAACCGTGGCTGACAAGAGAAGTTAGGGATAGAATAAAACTAAAAGAAAAGATGTATAACACAGCAAAGAGCAGCCGGAAGCCAGAGGTTTGGGAAACTTTCATAGGACAACAGAAGGAAACAAAACGGGCAATACGGGCTGAAAAGATGAAGTACGAGGGGAAGCTGGCTAGGAATATAAAGAAGGACAATAAAAGCTTCTTTAGATATGTTAAGGGAAAAAGAGTAGCAAATTCAAATGTGGGTCCCTTGAAGGCAGACACGGGTGAAATTATTATGGGCAACAAGGAAATGGCAGAAGAGTTGAACAGGTGCTTCGGATCGGTCTTCACTAAGGAAGACACAAACAATCTCCCAGATGTACTGGAGGACAGAGGATCGAAGGGGGTAGAGGAACTGAAAGACATTTTCATTAGGCGAGAAATAGTATTGGGTAGGCTAATGGGACTGAAGGATGATAAATCCCCTTGGACCTGATGGTCTGCATCCCAGGGTCCTCGGGGAGGTGGCTCTAGAAATAGTGGACGCATTGGTGATCATTTTCCAATGTTCAATAGATTCAGGATCAGTTCCTGTGAATTGGAGGATAGCTAATGGCGAGTGGAATGCCGCAAGGCTCAATGTTGGGGCCGCAACTGTTTACCATATATATTAATGATTTGGAAGAGGGAATTAGGAGCAACTCTAGCAAATTTGCGGATGACACAAAGCTGGGTGGCAGTGTGAACTGTGAAGAGGATGTTAGGAGGTTGCATGGTGACCTGGACAAATTGAGTGAGTCGGCAGATGCGTGGCAGATGCAGTATAATATAGATAAATGTGAGGTTATTCACTTTGGTAGCAAAAACAAGGGGGCAGATTATTATCTCACTGGGATTAGGTTAGGTAAGGGGGAGGTACAGCGAGACCTGGGTGTCCTTCTACACCAGTCACTGAAACTTGGCGTGCAGGTACAGCAGGCAATGAAGAAAGCTAATGGAACGTTGACCTTCATAACAAGAGGATTTCAGTATAGGAGTAAATAGGTTCTTCTGCAGTTGTATAGGGCTCTGGTGAGACCACATCTGGAGTATTGTGTGCAGTTTTGGTCTCCTAATTTGAGGAAGGACATCCTTGTGATTGAGGCAGTGCACCGTAGGTTCACGAGATTAATCCCTGGCATGAAAAGAGCCCTGGTTTTCAAGGGAAATTGGACATCTTGTTCGGAAAAAGAGGGAGATCTACAATAATTATAGGCAGCATGAAGTAAATGAGGTGCCTGTGGAGTATAAGGAATGTAAAAAGAATCTTAAGAAAGAAATTAGAAAAGCTAAAAGAAGATATGAGGTTGCTTTGGCAAGTAAGGTGAAAGTAAATCTAAAGGGTTTCCACAGCTATATTAATAGCAAAAGGATAACGAGGGATAAAATTGGTCCATTAGAGAAACAGAGTGGGCAGCTATCTGCAGAGCCAAAAGAGATGGGGGAGATATTGAACAATTTCTTTTCTTCGGTATTCACCAAGGAGAAGGATATTGAATTATGTGAGGTAAGGGAAACGAGTAGAGTAGTTATGGATACTATGAGTTTCAAAGTAAAAGAAGTACTGACACTTTTGAAAAATATAAAAGTGGATAAGTCTCCAGGTCCTGACAGGATATTCCCTAGGACATTGAGGGAAGTTAGTGTAGAAATAGCCGGGACTATGACAGAAATATTTCAAATGTCATTAGAAACGGGAATAGTCCCCGAGGATTGGCGTACTGCGCATGTTGTTCCATTGTTTAAAAAGGGTTCTAAGAGTAAACCTAGCAATTATAGACCTGTTAGTTTGACTTCAGTGGTGGGCAAATTAATGGAAAAGATACTTAGAGATAATGTATATAAGCATCTGGATAAACAGGGTCTGATTAGGAACAGTCAACATGGATTTGTGCCTGGAAGGTCATGTTTGACTAATCTTCTTGAATTTTGTGAAGAGGTTACTAGGGAAATTGACGAGGGTAAAGCAGTGGATGTTGTCTATATGGACTTTAGTAAGGCCTTTGACAAGGTTCCTCATGGAAGGTTGGTTAAGAAGGTTAAACTGTTGGGTATAAATGCAGGAATAGCAAGATGGATTCAGCAGTGGCTGAATGGGAGAAGCCAGAGGGTAATGGTGGATGGCTGTTTGTCGGGTTGGAGGCAGGTGACTAGTGGGGTGCCTCAGGGATCTGTGTTGGGTCCTTTGTTGTTTGTCATGTACATCAATGATCTGGATGAAGGGGTGGTAAATTGGATTAGTAAGTATGCAGATGATACCAAGATAGGGGGTGTTGTGGATAATGAAGAGGATTTCCAAAGTCTACAGAGTGATTTAGGCCATTTGGAAAAATGGGCTGAAAGATGGCAGATGGAGTTTAATGCTGATAAATGTGAGGTGTTACACCTTGGCAGGACAAATCAAAATAGGACGTACATGATAAATGGTAGGGAATTGAAGAATACAGTTGAACAGAGGGATCTGGGAATAACCGTGCATAGTTCCTTGAAGGTGGAATCTCATATAGATAGGGTGGTAAAGAAAGCTTTTGGTATGCTAGCCTTTATAAATCAGAGCATTGAGTATAGAAGCTGGGATGTAATGTTAAAATTGTACAAGGCATTGGTGAGACCAAATCTGGAGTATGGTGTACAATTTTGGTCGCCCAATTATAGGAAGGATGTCAACAAAATAGAGAGAGTACAGAGGAGATTTACAAGAATGTTGCCTGGGTTTCAACAACTAAGTTACAGAGATAGGTTGAATAAGTTAGGTCTTTATTCTCTGGAGCGCAGAAGGTTAAGGGGGGACTTGATAGAGGTCTTTAAAATGATGAGAGGGATAGACAGAGTTGATGTGATCAAGCTTTTCCCTTTGAGAATAGGGTAGATTCAAACAAGAGGACATGACTTCAGAATTAAGGGACAGAAGTTTAGGGGTAACATGAGGGGGAACTTCTTTACTCAGAGAGTGGTAGCGGTGTGGAATGAGCTTCCAGTGGAAGTGGTGGCGGCAGGTTCGTTGGTATCATTTAAGAATAAATTGGATAGGCATATGGATGAGAAGGGAATGGAGGGTTATGGTATGAGTGCAGGCAGGTGGGACTAAGGGAATAAAATTGTTCGGCGCGGACTTGTAGGGCCGAGATGGCCTGTTTCCGTGCTGTAATTGTTATATGGTTATATGGTTATGGCGGGTCTGTCATATGAGGAAAGATTGAAAAGACTAGGCTTGTATTCACTGGAGTTTAGAAGGATAAGGGGGGATCTTATAGAAACATATAAACTTATAAAAGGACTGGACAAGTTAGATGCAATAAAAATATTCCCAATGTTGGGGGAGTCCAGAACCAGGGGCCACAATCTTAGATTAAAGGGGAGGTCATTTAAGACTGAGGTGAGAAAAAACTTTTTCACCCAGAGAGTTGTGAATTTATGGAATTCCCTGCCACAGAGGGCAGTGGAGGCCAGGTCACTGGATGGGTTTAAGAGATAGTTAGATAGAGCTCTAGGGGCTAGTGGAGAAGGCAGGCATGGGTTATTGATAGGGGACGATCAGCCATGATCACAATGAATGGCGGTGCTGGCTTGAAGGGCCGAATGGCCTCCTCCTGCACCTACTTTCTATGTTTCTGTTTCATCTCCAGGGAGATTTTCAATGACGTTGGTCTAAATAACGACTGCCATTGATCACGGAGAAGAACCAGCTTTTATTAATCAAGCTGAAACTGAATATCGTTAAAGTACAAATCTATGTTCTTGTAGTCTGATTGTTGCATGCTGTAAGCATGTTTATTGAACTGTACAGCACAAGAACAGACCCTTTGGGCCACAGTGTCTGTGTTAAACATGATGCCAAGACCATCTCTATTGGATGTAGGGTGTAAGTTGCAGCCGGAGTTAAAACTGCCATGTAACAAAGATAATACCACCATGGTGATGGGGGATTTCAATATGCAGGTAGACTGGGAAAATCAGGTCGGTTCAGGACCCCAAGAAAGGGAGTTTGTAGAATGCCTCCAAGATGGATTCTTAGAGCAGCTGGTAATGGAGCCGACCAGAGAAAAGGCAATTCTGGATTTAGTGTTGTCCAATGAACCAGATATGATAAGAGAACTCGAGGTAAAGGAACAGCTTGGATGTAGTGATCATAATATGATTAGTTTTAATCTGCAATTTGAGAAGGAGAACGTTAAATCGGAAGTGGCAGTGAAGCAGTTGAAGAAAGGGGAATATGAAGGCATGAGAGGGGAGCTGGCCAAAGTAGACTGGAAAGGGATCCTTGCAGGAATGACGGTGGAACAGCAATGGCAGGAATTTCTGGGCATAATCTGGAAGACGCAGGATAATTTCATTCCAAAAAGGAAGAAAGATTCTAAGGGGAGTAGGAGGCAACCGTGGCTGACAAGAGAAGTTAGGGATAGAATAAAACTAAAAGAAAAGATGTATAACACAGCAAAGAGCAGCCGGAAGCAAGAGGTTTGGGAAACTTTCATAGGACAACAGAAGGAAACAAAACGGGCAATACGGGCTGAAAAGATGAAGTACGAGGGGAAGCTGGCTAAGAATATAAAGAAGGACAATAAAAGCTTCTTTAGATATGTTAAGGGAAAAAGAGTAGCAAATTCAAATGTGGGTCCCTTGAAGGCAGACACGGGTGAAATTATTATGGGCAACAAGGAAATGGCAGAAGAGTTGAACAGGTGCTTTGGATCGGTCTTCACTAAGGAAGACACAAACAATCTCCCAGATGTACTGGAGGACAGAGGATAGAAGGGGGTAGAGGAACTGAAAGACATTTTCATTAGGCGAGAAATAGTATTGGGTAGGCTAATGGGACTGAAGGATGATAAATCCCCTGGGCCTGATGGTCTGCATCCCAGGGTCCTCGGGGAGGTGGCTCTAGAAATAGTGGACGCATTGGTGATCATTTTCCAATGTTCAATAGATTCAGGATCAGTTCCTGTGGATTGGAGGATAGCTAATGGCGAATGGAATGCCGCAAGGCTCAGTGTTGGGGCCGCAACTGTTTACCATATATATTAATGATTTGGAAGAGGGAATTAGGAGCAACTCTAGCAAATTTGCGGATGACACAAAGCTGGGTGGCAGTGTGAACTGTGAAGAGGATGTTAGGAGGTTGCATGGTGACCTGGACAAATTGAGTGAGTCGGCAGATGCGTGGCAGATGCAGTATAATATAGATAAATGTGAGGTTATTCACTTTGGTGGCAAAAACAAGGGGGCAGATTATTATCTCACTGGGATTAGGTTAGGTAAGAGGGAGTTACAGCGAGACCTGGGTGTCCTTCTACACCAGTCACTGAAACTTGGCGTGCAGGTACAGCAGGCAATGAAGAAAGCTAATGGAATGTTGACCTTCATAACAAGAGGATTTCAGTATAGGAGTAAATAGGTTCTTCTGCAGTTGTATAGGGCTCTGGTGAGACCACATCTGGAGTATTGTGTGCAGTTTTGGTCTCCTAATTTGAGAAAGGACATCCTTGTGATTGAGGCAGTGCACCGTAGGTTCACGAGATTGATCCCTGGCATGGCGGGACTGTCATATGAGGAAAGATGGAAAAGACTAGGCTTGTATTCACTGGAGTTTAGAAGGATAAGGGGGGATCTTATAGAAACATATAAACTTGTAAAAGGACTGGACAAGTTATATGCAGGAAAAATGTTCCCAATGTTGGGCGAGTCCAGAACCAGGGGCCACAATCTTAGATTAAAGGGGAGGTCATTTAAGACTGAGGTGAGAAAAAACTTTTTCACCCAGAGAGTTGTGAATTTATGGAATTCCCTGCCACAGAGGGCAGTGGAGGCCAGGTCACTGGATGGGTTTAAGAGATAGTTAGATACAGCTCTAGGGGCTAGTGGAGAAGGCAGGCACGGGTTATTGATAGGGGACGATCAGCCATGATCACAATGAATGGCGGTGCTGGCTCGAAGGGCCGAATGGCCTCCTCCTGCACCTACTTTCTATGTTTCTGTTTCATCTCCAGGGAGATTTTCAATGACGTTGGTCTAAATAACGACTGCCATTGATCACGGAGAAGAACCAGCTTTTATTAATCAAGCTGAAACTGAATATCGTTAAAGTACAAATCTATGTTCTTGTAGTCTGATTGTTGCATGCTGTAAGCATGCTTATTGAACTGTACAGCACAAGAACAGACCCTTTGGGCAACAGTGTCTGTGTTAAACATGATGCCAAGACCATCTCTTGCTTACCTGTGCCTACATTCCCTGCACCTTCATGTGCCTATCAAAGAGCCACTTAAATGCCACTATCGCATCTGTCTCATCCCCAACCTTGGCAGCGCATTTTAGGCACACAACACCCTCTGTGTAAAAAATAAAATAAAAATAGATCTATAAAGATTGTCCTCCACATCACATTCAAACTTTGCACCCCACACCTTAAAGCTATGCCCTCTAGTATTTGATGTTTCCATTCTGCAGATTAAAAAGATTCTGACTGTATCTGATCTATGCCACTCATTTTATATACTTCTATCAGGTCTCGGTGAAACCTCTGACATTCGATAGAAAACAATCTTAATTCTGACTAACCTCTCCCTGTCGCTAATACCCCTTAACCCAGTCAAACTTAACAATTCCAGACATTTGCAATCACAAATATCTCATAGTGCCTCTGGATCTTACACTCCTAATCATAGTTGTCAAGAAGTTAGTCCTCAAGACAACATAGGCTAGTAATTATTTCTGAAGAGGCGGAATTGAGAAAATCATTTTTTACACAGAGCGTGGTGAATCTGTGGAATTCTCTGCCACAGAAGGTAGTTGAGGCCAGTTCATTGGCTATATTTAAGAGGGGGTTAGATGTGGCCCTTGTGGCTAAAGGGATCAGGGGGTATGGAGAGAAGGCCGGGATGGGATACTGAGTTGGATGATCAGCCATGATCATATTGAATGGCGGTGCAGACTCGAAGGGCCGAATGGCCTACTCCTGCACCTATTTTCTATGTTTCTATGTTTCTAATTAAAATTTCAAAGTTACTGAGTTTTGATTCTGCTTCATATGTGGAAAGAAGTATGACTTTACATGGAAGCATTGGAGAGGATACAAACATGATCAACAGGTGTGGTACCAAAATTGGGAATTACAACTCTATTTTGAACAATGAGTTAATTTGGCTGGGAACAACAGGAACTTAACAAGATACTTGGGTTCTCCATTTCACCCACTACCAACCCTTACAGACAACCATGGCTTATTCCAGACCGAACCATATGTCACTTTAACCACTTCTTTGCTGTGGCGAGCCAGGAAAGGGCTGAGGCCCTCATTCAGGTTCCCAGTGTAGTAGTGGAGAGGGCAGCGACTCATGCTAAGTTCCTTACACAGCAGTGTCATCACTGACATATCTAAACAATAAAGTAATGATGATCTATTTTAGCATAATTCCACTCCATTATTCCATTCCTGGACACATCCTGAGCAGTAAACAAGATGCTGCGTAGCATCAATCCTTTTACTTAGGTCCTTTCACTTTGTTTGATTCTGTGTGGCACTTTAATGAAGGCCTTCGAAACATCTCTGGTTCTGATGTATCTTTTGCAGGTTAAGAATTGTGTAGACGAGGCGGCCTTTTCACCAAACATTTTCGCTTGTTTCGCCAAGGCCTGCATCTGTTTTATGTGCCCCCCCCCCCCCCGTTCTCTCTTTTCTCCCCCCCCCCCCCCCAGATGCACTTTAGTTTCTCCCACCATCCCCCTCTTCTTTAACCCTCTCCATCCTATCTATATAGAAACATAGAAAATATGTGCATGATTAGGCAATTCAGCCCTTGCAGCCAGAACCACCATTCAATATTATCATGGCTGATCATCCAGAATCCTAACCTTGTTCCTGCTTTCTCCCCATAATCCCTTGATTCCATTAGCCTTAAGTGCTATATCTAATTCTCTCTTGATTTGCCCTACACTGCCACCTGTGGCAGAGTATTCCACAGATTCACAACTCTCTGG
The DNA here is from genome assembly GCF_010909765.2 of Amblyraja radiata. Lineage (NCBI taxonomy): Eukaryota > Metazoa > Chordata > Chondrichthyes > Rajiformes > Rajidae > Amblyraja > Amblyraja radiata. Next base: position 7,058,045 of record NC_045991.1, read on the forward strand.
GTGAAAAGGTTTTTCCTCATCTCAGTCCTAAATGGCCTACCCCTTATTATCCCCCAACATGGGGAACATTTTCCTGCATCTAGCCTGTCCAATCCCTTAAACATGTTATTAGATTAGATTAGATTATACCTTTAATAATCCTTTACAGGAAATTACAGTGCCACGACAGCTTCAAGACAGACATAACACCACACATTTCCTCAAATGGCTTCCATACTTAACAAGTTAAAATACAAGTTAAAATACAAGTTAAAATACAATTAATTAAAAAAAAAAGTGCAGTTATTTATGCGCATTATATAACCTTATAGCAGCTGGTAAACAGGACTTCCTATGTCTCTCAGTTTTGCACATTAGTGCAATCAGCCTCTGACTGAAGATGCTGCTCTTGATCACCTTCAGGGCATGGAGTGGGTGAGTGGGGTTGGTCATTATTGAACCCAGTTTGTTCAGAGTTCTGGCCTCTGCCACCTGCTGGACCGTTCGTTGCTCAGCCCCGACCACTGAGCCGGCCTTCCTGATTAGCTTGTCCAGTCTGTTTTTGTCCGCTATGCGGGCGCCATCTCCCCAACAGGCCACAGCAAAAAACAGAGCACTGGCCACCACTGAATGGTAGACACTGCACAGTAGGGGTTGGCAGATGTTAAATGACCTCAGCCTCCTTAAAAAATACAGTTGGCTTTGTCCCTTCCTGTACACCGCCTCCATATGACACTTCCAGTTCAGCTCACTGTCAAGCTGCACCCCAAGGTACCTGTGGTTAGCGACCACCTCCACCTCAGTGCCCTTAATGGTGATTGGTGTTGCTTGAGTCCTCCTCCTCCCCCTCCTGAAGTCCACAACTATCTCCTTGGTTTTTTTGGTGTTAAGATGGAGGTTATTCTGTGCACTCCACTCCACAAAGTTACTTATTATGTCTCTATACTCCTCCTCATTGCCCCCTTTAATGAGGCCGACAACAGCTGTATCATCCGAAAACTTCTGCAAAAAGCAGCTGTTGGTGTTATATTGGAGATCCGCTGTGTAGATGGTAAACAGGAACTGAGCCAGCACAGTTCCTTGTGGAGCCCCTGTGCTGCTCAAGATGGTGCCCGAGGCACTGTTCTGTAGGCGCACGTACTGTGGTCTGAGGGAAAGGTAATCCAAACACCACAGTACCAGTGATGGATCCACTTTCATCTTCTCCATCTTCTCCCCTAGCAGTCGGGGTTGAATTGTGTTGAAGGCGCTTGAGAAATCAAAAAATGTAATCCTTACAGATGCATCAGTAGTGTCCAAATGTGTGTACACCCTCTGCAGCATGTAAATGAGGGCATCATCGACACTGATGTTAGGCTGATATGCAAACTGTAAAGGATCCATTTGATTTGACACACTAGTCCTGATGTAGGAAAGGACAAGTCTCTCAAATGTCTTCATTATATGTGAAGTGAGCGCTACTGGTCTGTAGTCATTGTGGAGAGTGGGATGGGTCTTCTTTGGGACAGGTACCAGGCAAGATGTTTTCCACAGCCTTGGAACCCTCTAGACGCAAGCTCAGGTTGAACAGGTGTGTTAGAATACCACACAGCTCTGAAGAGCAAGTCTTCAGTAGCCTTGGGCTGGTGTCATCAGGCCCCACTGCTTTCCCTGGCTTCAGTCTGTCCAGCATCACCTTGACCTGAGCAGTATGAAGAGTCATGGGTGGGGCTGCCGGTGGAGTGGGAGGTGGAAAGAGGGGACTCCGTACAGGTGACATCTCAGGAGTGATGGAGAGAGGGATGGGAGGTGGAGAGGAAGCAGCAATGGTCAGCAGACCAGTTGGGGGAGGCTGGGGTGGTGTGGGGCAGTCAAATCTGTTGAAGAATCTGTTCAGATCATCAGCCAGACTCTGTTCACCATCAGGCAGTGTACCACCATTCTGCTTCATGCCCGTGATCTTTCGCATTCCAGCCCATACCTGCTTCACACCATCTTGCTGCAGCTGTCGTTCTAATTTGAACCTATAGGCTTCTTTCCCCTCCTTAATCCTCACCTTCAGTTCCTTTTGAAGTTCTTTGATTTTATTCCTGTCGCCCTCCCTGAAAGCCTTTTTCTTCTCATTTAGTAAGGCCTTCAGGCTGCTGGTAATCCAAGGTTTATTATTAGGATAGCAACGAATTACCCTGGGTGGCATGATGTCATCATAACAGAAATTGATGTAATGGGTAATGCATTCTGTTAGTCCATCAATGTCTTCCCCATACTCCTCACAGAACGCATCCCAATCTGTTGTCTCAAAACAATACCTCAGGGCTTCATCTGCCTCAGGATACCAGTCTCTTGATGTTCTGATGGTGACAGGCAGCCTCTTGGCAGCTGGTGTGTAGGAGGGAGAGAGATGTAGCATGTCGTGGTCTGATCGACCAAGAGGGGGCAGTGCAGTACATTTGTATGCATTTTTGACATTTGCATACAAAAGATCCAGCGTTTTATCACCTCTGGTTGTACAGTCAATATACTGTTTAAAGGTGGGCAAAGTCTTAGAGAGACAGACATGGTTATAATCTCCAGACACAACAATGAACGCCTCTGGGTACTTGGACTGGAGTCCCGCTATAGTGGTGTGCAGCACGTCACACGCGACTTCCGCCTTGGCAGATGGAGGAATATAAACAACAATGGCTACCACCACAGTGAACTCCCTGGGTAGGTAATAAGGTCTTAAACTAACCGCTAAAAGTTCAATGTCCTTGTTGCATATCCGTTCTTTGATAGTAGCGTGATTAGGGTTACACCACTTGTTATTGACGAGCAAGTGGTGTAACCCTCTTATGTTTCTATAAGATCCCATCTTATGCTTCGAAATTCCAGTGAATATAAGCCCAGTCTAAATTCCATTGAATATAAGCCCATTATCTCGCTCCTTCTGTATTGTATTTCACCCCTTTTCTCTCATTATCTGACAGCCTTGTCTCTTTTTTATTTCCAGTATTTATCCGCCCATCTGCCAATAAAACCTCCTCGCCTGTATCCACCTATAACTTGCTAGGCTTTGTCTCCTCCCACATCTTTTCCAGCTTTCTCACCTTCCCTATTACAACCAAATAAAATCACCTATTCATTCCCTTCAGTGATGTAGCCTGACCTGCTGAGTTATACCAGCACTGTATCAGGGCTTTTTTTCTCTGTTGCCAACCGGGCAACCTAGGCAGCTTTTTCAGTTGCCAAATGACAGTTTAGGTGGTCATTTAATACGGCTTGCATGGCGTGTGCGGTAATGTGCTCGGACGAAGTGCGCAGTTACCAGTCGGAATTATGCTCATTGAAGCATTCACATATTATTTCTGCTTCAAATAAAGTCACAAACTAAACATATTCACCAATCAAGACATGATATATCCCACAATAACATGCAGCAAAATTATAATACATTATCTCAACTCTTTTTACACGTTGCAATGAATGCAATTTCTATTATTTCTTTCCACTTCCAAACCAATGTGGTTGGATGATTCAGCGTATGGTCAACCCGTGTCAATAAATCCTGGACCATGTTAACATATATGCTGTCGTTATTGGTACATAAACTCACTTGCTTCCCACATAATTTATCCACAACAAAATATACAGGTTGCAAGGAAATTTCTAAAGGCATTTTAAGATAATAGCTGTTAAAACCGACGATACCCACCTGACAGGTTAAACATTACACTAAATGACAAGAACTGTCTGTGGAATTCTCTGTCTCAGAGGGCGGTGGAGGCCGGTTCTCTGGATACTTTCAAGAGAGAGCTAGATAGGGTCTAAAGATAGCGTAGTCAGGGGATATGGGGAGAATGCAGGAACGGGGTACTGATTGGGGATGATCAGCGATGATCACATTGAATGGTTCGAAGGGCCGAATGGCCTACTCCTGTGCCTATTGTCTATTGTCTATAAGAGATGGCCAAATGACTTAACTGCAGCAAATGTTCTTTTGGCAATATGTTTAAAGGTGTCAAAAAGCCACATTACTGGACATTCAGATTAGATGTATGTGTTGTGAACAGCAATGAAGATACCAAGTTTGTATGCACCAGATTAAATAAAAAATTATTGATAGACGCTGTTTCCATCATTCCCACTGGCAATTGGGCAACCGTTAATTTCGAGCCTTGCTGTATGTTTTATCTTTGGTGTGCTAGTTGTAAATGTGCGCTGCATCTGCTAAATTATTTATTTTTTATGTACCCTGCTACCATATCTTTAATTTAAGTCCACAGTCTAGCATTTCCCTAATGCTGATGCCAGCCTAACTGTCCTCATTTTCTATCTCCCTCTCTCCAGAAATAGTAAGGCGTCATTTGCTCTCTTCCAATTTGTGTGAACCATTCTGCAACCTACGGAATTTTGGAAGATGATGAACGGTGCGCCTGCCTGAAAGGCTACGGATCAAGTTCTGGAATTTGGGCAGCTATTTTCCAGCCGGCACGGACTCCATCTTCTATGTCGTAAACTCTACGATTCCTTGAAACTGGCAAGACGTCTGATTGACACAACACAGTGGAAACCTGGAGCGATCTCCCCAAAAGGCTTTCTGGATGCTGTGGGTCAGTTGGTACTTTCACTGCCATGTTCGATAAAATTTTGGTGGGAGGGTTAATGAGGGATTCAGAGCAAATGTGCATAAATTAATCTGAGCACAGGCCTTCCCTGACTAACAAATCGTTCCATTTGTACAATGTTGATTTTTGTACATCAGAAAATAGACAAAAATCACTCTATGTTTACCATTTTGTAATGAATGGCATTAAAAAACACATAATGCTGACAAGAAGGAACAATTGTTAAATGAGACAAAACTAGTTCTAACGTTCCTAGAAATGAACGTATGTATGTACATCGGAGTTTTGAATTTAATATTGGAGCTTTTCTGCATGTATGGGTTTCTCGTAAGTGGGGCATTTGTTACTCTGGGATGGCCTGTGTACTGCTCTGTCATTGTCTAATTGATTATGCTTTTAGCTTTGAAGAGGGATGTTGTGCAGATCATCTAATTGAGGTATAGAAAAGTATTTATGGCATGGAATATAATGTTATATTCAGGAGGGAGGGACGGAATGCTGAGGCACAACAAATTTGCCATATGCTTGTTTAGTTTCTGTAATGAAGAATGAATTGTAATCTGGCAAGCAAAGTCATGAATGGATTGTCTCACGATTCCCAGGCATACTTTACACATGCCTGGCTATTTCACGTAATAGATCAAAAGTATTGCCTTTGATTCTTTTTCACTAAATCTGTATCCCTTGGTTGGAAACCTTTATGCCTTTGACAAGAAGCGTATGTACGTGACTGATCTATGAACACTTCTTTTAACCTTCTCTAAGCACGACAATCCCACTTTCTTTGGATTTTTCATGGATGTGAAGCCTTTCATCTTGATACCATTCTTGTTGTTTAATGCACAGACTTGTGTAGAAGCGATTTGTAAAAACGTAGCATACCTTGCTTTTATACTTTGCTTCTCTGTTCCAAAGGTTCTGTGTTCGTTTTTTAAACTGACTACGCAACCAACTTGTTCTGCAATTGTTAAAAATTGCCTTTGTACATCTGCAGCGGTCTCTGTCCCATCATCCCCCATAAAATTGTACCATTTAGTTTACATGGAATTCTAGAGGTGAGAGCTGGGTTACTGTTCCTTCTCCGTTGCTAATGTAGCACATCGTGCAGTGTAGCATTGAATCCACTGATCAGGTGATGTGGAATGCTTGGTTTTAGGTACTGGTCATTCCAACCAATGACAGGACTCAGTCACAAGTCATAGACAACTCTAGACTGTCATTAGAACATTGGACATTAAAAACTACTGTAGAATTGCATGTAAACATGGGTGACAAACTGCATTAATATTTCCCATCATTACAAGCATCTGATAATGCCACAAAATACTCCTGCCAGAAATATGCAAAACACTTTTGCTTTAATTAAACTAATAATCCCATTAAAAAATCGCCTTACTTGCAAAGCCTAGATGTTTTTGTGTCACCGTCAGAGTGGTAAATGTGACGTATCCTTCCTGAGTAATCGATTTTAAATGCATTTACGTTCAAAAGTCATTCGAGTTTATTTAACCATTCGCCCCATTGAGTCTACTCCGCCATTTAATCATGGCTCATCTATCTTTCCTTCCCGACCCCATTCTCCTACTTTCTCCCATAACCTTTGACACCCTTCCTAATCAAGAACATGTCAATCTCTGCTTTAAGTATACCCAATGACATGGCCTCCACAGCGTCGGAGTTGATGAAGTCGGTGATGGTGCTAGAGATGGTGGCCTGGTGCTCGTCAGTGGGGTCATGGTCCAGGGGTAAGTAGGAGGAGGTGTCCGAGAGTTGGCGCGTGGCCTCAGCTTTGTAGAGATCGACGCGCCAGACTACCACGGCCCCTCCCTTGTTGGCAGGTTTGATAACCCAGTCTGGGTTGTTGCGGAGTGAGTCGATGGCAGTACGTTCGGGGGGGGGGGGGGGGGGGGCGTGGGCCCCTGTTGACCACTAAGATCTCGAGGTGAGATAACCTTAAGTAGCAGGACACTCACTCTAGCTCATGACGTCACGCACCAGCCCTCGTACCTACTGACGAGGGTTCGACCATAAGTGACCCGTGTATTGGCTAACGCCACAGGATCCCCCCCAGAACCGGAGGAAGGAATAGAATGGTCGACATTCCAGTGAATATAAGCCCATTATCTCCCTCCTTCTGCATTGTATTTCACTCATTTTCTCTCATTATCTGACAGCTTTGTCTCTTTTTTATTTCCAGTGTTTATCAGCCCATCCGCCAATAAAACCTCCTTGCCTGTATTTACCTCTAACTTGCTAGGCTTTGTCTCCTCCCACTTCTTTTTCAGATGGATAATAAAACATTAGGTTAGACCATTTTTCATTAAAAAGTTACAAATTAAGACCTGCATCTTATTTTAATCTGGATAATTAGTCAAGCCGGATGATGAGTAGATTGGCATTATTTTTGTAAATGTTCACCTTATAAAGTAAGGCGCAACATTGAGGATATTAATACACATATCATGATTTAACATGGCACTGAAAATTCCTGGTAATATTCTTGTACCATATGTTATGTGCAAGATTGCAAAAAGCCAAAAACTACTTGCACCTTTTTCTTTCATGCTGTTTTCATGTCACAATAACGTAGAATGAACAGCATTTGATTTTACACTAATGCTCCATTTCTAGAATTCAAGTCGCTCATCAAGGCCTATGCAATGAAACTAGAGAGAGCTAACTCTCTAAGGGGGTAGAGGAACTGAAATACATTTTCATTAGGTGAGAAATAGTATTGGGTAGGCTAATGGGACTGAAGGATGATAAATCCCCTGGACCTGATGGTCTGCATCCCAGTGTCCCCAGGGAGGTGGCTCTAGAAATAGTGGACACATTGGTGATCATTTTCCAATGTTCAATAGATTCAGGATCAGTTCCTGTGGATTGGAAGAAAGCTAATGTTTTCCCACTTTTCAAGAAAGGAGCGAGAGAGAAAACGGGAAATTAAAGACCAGTTAGCCAGACTTCGATGGTGGGAAAGATGCTGGAGTCAATTATTAAAGAGGTAATAATGGGGCATTTGGATAGCAGTAAAAGGATTAGTCCAAGTCAACATGGATTTATGAAAGGGAAATCATGCTTGACTAATTTTCTGAATTTTTTGAGGATGTGACAAGTAAAATGGATGAAGGGGTGCCAGTGGATGTAGTGTATCTAGACTTTCAGAAAGCCTTTGTTAAGGTCCCGCACGGGAGACTGGTGACCAAAATTAGAGCACATGGTATTGGGGGTAGGGTGTTGACGTGGATAGAAAATTGGCTGGCAGAGTAGGAATGAACGGGTCCTTTTCAGAGTGGCAGGCAGTGGCGAGTGGAGTGTCGCAAGGCTCGGTGTTGGGGCCGCAACTGTTTACCATATATATTAATGATTTGAAAGAGGGAATTAGGAGCAACACTAGCAAGTTTGGGGATGATACAAAGCTGGGTGGCAGCGTGAACTGTGAAGAGGATGTTAGGAGGTTGCAGGGTGACCTGGACAGGTTCAGTGAGTGGGCAGATGCGTGGCACATGCAGTATAATATAGATAAATGTGAGGTTATTCACTTTGGCGGCAAAAACAAGGGGGCAGATTATTATCTCAATGGGGTTAGGTTAGGTAAAGGGGAGGTGCAGCGAGACCTGGGTGTCTTTGTACACAGATCATTGAAAGTTGGCTGACAGGTCAGCAGGCAGTGAAGAAAGCTAATGGAATGTTGGCCTTCATAACAAGAGGATTTCAGTATAGGAGTAAAGAGGTTCTTCTGCAGTTGTATAGGGCTCTGGTAAGACCATATCTGGAATATTGTGTACAGTTTTGGTCTCCTAATTTGAGGAAGGACATCCTTGTGATTGAGGCAGTGCAGCGTAGGTTCACGAGATTGATCCCTGGGCTGGCGTGACTGTCATATGAGGAAAGATTGAAAAGACTAGGCTTGTATTCACTGGAGTTTAGAAGGATGAGGGGGTTCTTATAGAAACATATAAAATTATAAAAAAAGACTGGACAAGCTAGATGCAGGAAAAATGTTCCCAATGTCCAGAACCAGGGGCCACAGCCTTAGAATAAAGGGGAGGTTATTTAAGACTGAGGTGAGAAAAAACGTTTTCACCCAGAGAGTTGTGAATTTATGGAATTCCCTGTTTCTAAAAGATCCCCCTCATCCTTCTAAACTCCAGTGAATACAAGCTAAACTCCAATGAATACAGGATGCATGGTTTCACTGTCTTCGCCTATTGAAAGAATTAAACATAGCAGGTATGTGCAATATGAATTAGATAGCTGCTACCTAAAGATGCCAGTAAAATACAAATCAAGTCACATTCTTTCTGAATGGGGATTATGCATTACATATTAAACCAAGTAAAGCTTACAGTTTGAAGAAAGATGCATGCAGTGATTTGTTCTTACCCAGTGACATAGTTCTCCAGCATTTTTTGTAGAAGCTTCTTTAAGAGAATGTTTCGGAGCAGACAGGTTTTCACGTTGGTTCCTTGTCGTTTCCTTCAATTTAAAACCTTTTCTTATGTCGGACAGAAGAAATTATTTTTCACACAAAGCGTCCTGTACAGTATTGCCATATCCCTGATCCTCGATTAGTAAGTGTACAGAAATAGTCTGCAGAGCCCGTATGCAAGAGGTGCCATATTTTAGTGCCATTTTAAAAGTCCACGCTCTCGATCTTATGACACATCCCGACACATCCTAGGCTGTTGTGGGCCTCCGGCCATCTCCTTCCTTGGACGGGCCCCGTTCCTTCTCTCCAGGGATGCTGCCTGCGTGTGCTGCTTTTACTGTGGATCATGCATGGTATTGAAGATGCACTGAGCTGGCATGTCATCATTTTTGGACGTACCTGAAGCTGCCCTTCTGCACTCCTCATTGAACTAGTCTTGATCCGCTGGCTTGACTGAAAAGAAGAGAAGAATGAGGAATCTGCTAAGTCATGACATTGTAGAATGTGGTGGGTTGTATTTCTGCTGATGCTCCACAGTAATTGTTGGAGAGTTAAGAGTGTTTAATTGTCGTACGTACCGATAACAGAACGATTAAATTCTTGCAGCTAGCAGCTTAACAGGCTTGACTCACACACACAGATAAAACATGAATTAAAAAATGGAATACATTTATAACCATAATACTAGGTAGCCATAATAATGCAAAAGCGAGAGTCCTGCGCTCGGTCTTGCTGATATATAAGAGTCCACACCTGGATGGACTTGCAGAAAATGTGAATGTGCTCATGTATGAATGGCCCCCTTCACTTTCAGAGAGCACATTACAGGTACACCTTGAACAGCAGATACAGTAAATGTGGTTGGAGGTGGTGCAAGTGAACCTCTGCCTCACCTGAAAAGGTTGTTGGGGTCCTTGGACTGAGTAAGTAAGGTTCTTTATTTGTCATTATAACATGTAAAACATGTACAACAAAATTAAAAATGCCAACCAGTCAGTGCACCATTCACACATTATCTAAAAGCTAACGATACGTAAAAGAGAAATATCTAAAATAAACAACTAAAGTAAATAACCTGAAAAAAAAGCATAAACACACAACTATACATTCTTCTGTCGATTGCACAATCCCTTTGGTATGTAGCGCACCTGCGCTCATTTGGTGGCTATATTAAGTGTAGTTATTGCTGTGGGATAAAAACTGTTTTTGAGTCTGTTTGTCCTTGTCCTCATTGATCTGTACCGTCTGTCTGACGGCAACAGTTCAAACAGGGAGTGTCCAGGGTGGGAAATGTCCTTTATAATGTTCTGGGATTTCTTGAGACAGTGGGAACTGTGTAGGTCCTCCAAGGTGAGGAGAGGGCAGCCGACAATCCTCTGGGCATTGTCAATAGCCCTCTGGAGTGCTTTCCTCTTAGCCGCTGTGCAGCTGGTGTACCACACGCATACACAGTATGTTAGGATGCTCTCTATGGAGCACCGATAAAAGGACAGCAGCAGTCTCTGGGTGATGTTATTCTTCCTGAGCACCTTCAGGAAGTGCAGTCTCTGCTAGACCTTTTTCAGCAGCGCAGAGGTGTTCACGTTCCATGTCAGGTCCTCCTCAATGTGGATTCCCAGGAAGCGGAAATCTGCCACCCTCTCCACACAGTCCCCTCTGATAATGGTGTAATGTCCGTTTTCTTCTTCCTGTAGTCTATTATGAGCTCCTTTGTCTTTGAGGTGTTGAGGTGTTGAGGAGCAGGTTATTCTCTCCACACCACACTGTCAGCTGCTCCACCTCATCGCTGTAGGCGTACTATCCCCCCCAGAGATGAGCCCCACCACCGTGGTGTCATCCGCGAATTTGACAATGGTGTTACTGTGGTGCAGTCATATGTATAGATGGTGTGATGTGTGATGGCCCAGTCTGACTCTCTGGCTGCGACCCGACAGGAAGCTATTTATTCACATGCAGGTGTACTGTGGAAGTCCCAGGTCCCCCAGTTTGTCCACCAGTTTGTGGGGAAGGATGGTATTAAAAGCAGAGCTGTAGTCCACAAAGAGCATCCGCACGTAGCTCCCCAGCTGCTCCAGGTGGGACAGTGCAGCATGGAGGGCTGTGGCTACAGCGTCCTCTGTGGATATATTCGCTCTGTACGCAAACTGGTGGGGGTCAGAGCTTCGGGGCAGGAGTGATGTGATGTGACCCCGGACCAGTTTTTCAAAACACTTCATCACCACTGGTGTGAGTGCGACTGGCCGGTAGTCGTTGAGGCTGGAAATGTGGGTTTTTTTGGGCAAGGGTGGAGGACTTCAGACAGGGTGGGACAGTGGATTGTGCCAGAGACTGGTTGAAAATCCTCGTAAAGACTCCGGCCAGCTGGTCTGCACAGTCCTTCAGCACGCGTCCAGAGACGCTGTCGGGTCCAGTAGCCTTCCTCGGATTGATGGCCCGCAGCGTGCGCTTCACCTCATGCTCCTCTATTTTGAGGGTTAAGCTGCTGTGGACCATATGGTGTGATGTGGCTGTCTCTGGTGCCTCCACTTCAAAGTGAGCAAAGAAGAGGTTCAGCTCCTCTGCCAACGAGGCGTCACCTTCAGCAGCTCCAAGGTTGGTCTTGTAGTTGGTGAGATACTGGATCCCCTGCCACACCTGCCTGCTGTTATTACTGTCCAGGTGGTCCTCTATCCTCCTCCTGTAGTCTAATATGGCCTCTCTGATGCCTCTCTTCAGGTTAGCTCGGGCCGTGCTGTATAAAGCCCTATCGCCAGACCTAAAAGCGGTGTTCCTCTCTTTTAACAGCCGCTGGACCTCCCGGGTCATCCAGGGCTTCTGGTTGGGGTAGACCCGGATGTGTTTGTCCACTGTGACAGTGTCCATGCAGTTTTTAATGTAACATAGTACACTGTCTGTGAACACCTCCAGGTCCTGGTGTTCAAACACATCCCAGTTGGTCCTGTCGAAGCAGTCCTGCAGCTGCTGAGAGGCACCATCAGGCCAAGTTGTGTTGGTCTTTGTGATGGTAGGAGCAGTTTTCCTGAGGGGGGCATATGCAGGAATTAAAAGCAGGGACATATGGTCAGACTGGCCCAGGTGTGGTAGTGGTCTAGCCCTGTAGCCCAGCTTGATGTTGGAGTAGACCTTGTCCAGTGTGTTAGCTCTTCTTTTTTTTGTAATATATTTTTTTATTAAAGGTAATCAATTACAATGCTTCAAACAACTTTATATCAAATTAATTCAATTTGCATTAAGTAAAACACTAATAATACTTATCTACTTTTTTTTTTAGAAATAATGATAGAAAAAGAATAGAACAGTTATAAATCATTAGGAGAGTGATTAAATAATAATTTGATTATATATAAGAAAGAAAAGAGAAACGAAAAAAAAAAAAAAAAAAAAAAAATGAAAAACCACTATATGTATTGTTAATAACACTACTACAAGTGATAGTATCAATAAAGACATATATGTTAATTCCAATATAAAAATGAATTGTTCTCACCAAATCCCGCAGGGTGCACGCCGAGCTGTGTTGCCAAGAACAGCTACTTCTCTAAATACTGTATATATGGAGACCATATCTGTTCAAAAGAATTATACTTGTCCAATAGGACAAATCTAATTCTTTCCAGATGTAACGTCTCCATCATCTCTGCTGCCCACATTTTGGTTGTGGGGGATAATGTTCCCTTCCAAAATTTCAGTATGATTTTTTTTCACAATTATCAAACAGTAATCAAAGAAATGTCTTTGATTTACTGTAAATGATAGATGTAAATCCGGAATTCCAAATATTATTAGCTTTGGGATAGGGTCCAATTTAACTTTGATGACTTCAGAAATAACTTTAAAAATTTCTGTCCAGTAATAATTCAATTTAGGACATGTAACGAAACTATGTATTAAATTTGCCTCTGCTTTCTTGCACTTATCACAAATAGCGGAGAGATTCGGAAAAATACAATTTAATTTAGTTTTCGAATAATGTAACCTATATAATACTTTAAATTGTATCAATATATGTCTGGCGTTTAATGAACACCGGTGTATTCGTTGTAGACTTTCTTCCCAGTTTTCTTTTGTTATAGCCAATCCCATTTCATTTTCCCATGCTTGACGATATATTTCCGTTATTGGATTCTCCTTATCCAAAATGATGTTATATATATAGGCTATTAATTTTTCTGTATTTGGATATAAATTAAACAGTTCGTCTAACAGTCCTGCTTCTTTATTTTTATAATCTTGTGTATTGGATTTAATATAATCTCTAATTTGTAAATACCTAAACAAATGTTGTGGAGACAATCCATAAATATCTTGTAACTCCTGGAATAAAAGAAATTTTCCTTTTCTATAAAGGTGTTCTATCCTTGTAATTCCTAAATCATCCCATTGTTTAAACCCCCCATCTAATATAGCAGGTTTAAACAATGGGTTATTCATAATTGGTAATCTAAATGAGAGATTATCCAAATGTAGAGTCTTAACTATTTGTTTCCAAATACGTCTATTATTATATATTATTAGGTTGTCTTTATAAAAAATTTTTTGTACTTCCGTTGGTGCAAAAATTATCGAACCTACATTGAAAGGTAGACAGTCTTCCTTTTCTATATTTAACCATGTCGGTTCATGATCCATATTTACCCACCAGAAATTCATATTCTTAATCTGAACAGCCCAAAAATAATATAAAAAGTTTGGAAGTGCTAATCCTCCATTTATCTTAGCTTTGCATAGATGTTTTTTATTTATTCTGTGATTTTTATAATCCCAAATAAAACTATTAACAATATTATCAATTTTTAAAAAAAAAGTTTTCGGAAGAAAAAAAGGAATAGCCTGAAACAAATATAACAACTGTGGTAGAAATACCATCTTTATGGCACTTATTCTACCAATCATGGATATAGGAAGTGTTTTCCAATATAAAATATTTTTTCTAAGTTTATCTAATAGTTGAGGATAGTTGGATTTTATTAATGAGTTATGAGTTTTAGTTACGTTAATCCCTAAATATTTAAGTTTGTCTGTAACTACTTTTAATGGGTATTGTTGTAATGTATTTAGATTTATTCCTGTTATTGGCATAATCTCGCTTTTATCCCAATTAATCCTATACCCAGAAAATGCACCAAACTTAGTTATAATGTTTAGCAGGTTGGGAATACTAATTTCCGGTTTTGTAATATAAATCAAAACATCATCTGCATATAAAGAAATTTTATTAATTGTTGTATCAGTATTATAGCCATATATTTCAGGTTCAGATCTAATTTTTTCCGCCAATGGTTCTATCACCAATGCGAACAATAAGGGTGATAACGGACATCCCTGTCTGCATCCCCTAGAGAGTTTGAATTTGGCTGATAAAATTTGGTTAGTCAAAATTCTTGCAATAGGATTCGAGTATAAAATTCTTACCCATTTACAAAATCTATCCCCCAATTGAAAATTTTCCATTATATTAAATAAATACATCCATTCCACCTGATCAAACGCTTTTTCTGCATCTAATGATATAACCGCTAGTTCCGTATCTCGTATTCTTTTTGAATATATAATATTAAACAAGCGTCTGAGGTTATGGGATGAATAACGTTTTGGAATAAAACCTGTTTGATCATAATGTATTAATTTAGAGATCACTAAACTTAATCTCCTAGATAAGACCTAAGTTAATATTTTTTGGTCTGTATTTAAAAGGGCAATCGCTCTATATGATCCAGGATCTTCCAAATCCTTATCTACTTTAGGGATGAGTGTAATTGTGGATTCATTTAGAGATTCTGGTAATTTTCCTTGGTCATATGCATATCTATACATTATTTGTAATCTTGGAGAAATCAGATCTTGAAATTTTTTATAAAATTCTGCACTCAGGCCATCCGGGCCCGCTGCTTTTCCGTTCTTTAGCGAACTAATTGATTCTATAATGTCTTTTACTGTTATTTCAGCATTTAACAATTCTCTACCTTCCTCATCTAAGCTATTGATTTGACATTCTTGTAAAAATATTTCCATACTATCTGTTTGTCCTGTTAGTTTTGACAAATAAAGATTATTATAATATTGTAAAAATCTATCATTAATATCTTTTGGAGTAATCAGTATATTTCCATACTCAGATCTAATTCCGTGTATCATCTTTTCATCTTCTAATTTTCTAAGCTGTCGTGCTAGTAATTTTTGTGGTTTATCTCCAAATTCAAAATACACTTGTTTAGTTTGTTGAAAAAGTTTAATAACTTGATTAGAATATATTTTATTTAATCTATATTTTACTGATGCAATTTTATTACTTAACTCTTTGGAAGGCTGTTTTATATTTTCATTATCTAGACGTTTTATCTCATTTTCTAAATTTTGTTCTATTTTTCGATTTTCTTTATTGAGATGTGCTTGTGCGGATATTATTGCGCCACGCATGAATGCCTTAAATGTGTCCCAAAATAGTGATGGGGAAATTTCAGGATTATCATTAGTTTCAAAAAATAATTTAATCTGATCCATCACATATTTACAACAGTCATTGTCCTTTAATATCTGAGGGTTAAATCTCCAGGTAGTAGTTTTATTAGATATATCTTTTAATTTTATCTTAAATGTTAATGGCGCATGATCCGAGATGATAATATTATGATATTTTGCGTCATACGTAAAAGGAAGTAATTTAGAATCTATTAAAAAATAATCTATCCTCGAATAGGTTCCATGTACGGGCGAGAAAAAAGAATATTCTCGTCCGGATGGATTATCTAACCTCCAGATGTCTTTAATATTAGATGTATTGATAAAAGCATTTATGAATTTACTTGATTTCGAGGCAGCTTTCCTTTTTGCAGATGATCTATCTAGATAGTTATCTAAAGTACAATTTAAACACCTCCAATTATTAAATTGTGTTGAGTGGATATAGGAATATTATTAAATATTTTCTTAAAAAATAGTGGATTATCAAAATTAGGGGCATATATATTCATTAAAATTACCTTTTTTGAATATAATTCCCCTGTAATTATTACATATCTGCCTTCTTTATCCTCTATAATAGAATTTTGTATGAAAGGTATACCTTTGCGAATAATTATTGCAACTCCTCTAGATTTATGTATAAATGTAGAATGATACACCTTAGAAATCCATTTAGCTGTTAATCTATGTTGAGCATCTTTTTTAAGATGAGTCTCTTGAAGGAAAATGACATCTGTCTTCAATCTGTTCAACTGAGCTAACACCTTTCCCCTTTTAATTGGTTCATTAATTCCTTTTACATTCCAACTGCAGAAGGTTACTCCATCACCCCCAGTCTTCACCTTTATATCATGCATTTTACTATTAGGGCGGCTTTTTTTGGAGTAGCCTTCTTGACTCCCACAGCTCCCCGTTGCGCCCGGACATCAATCTAATGAGAATTTCTATCCACCTTAATCCGCATCTATGTCTACTTAAACTAAATACACAATATCCTTCACATCCACATTCAAATAATATATAATATAAGATCAATAAAAAACAAAAACAATAAGAAATATCAATAATAAAAAAAAAGTAAAGGGTGTTAATAGGGTGCTCAGAAAAAAAAGAAACTACACTTATATAGTGTGTAGTATGTGAAGGTGATAGCCACACTAACGTGGCCATTAATCTAAAGACTTGCGTTTTTTTAATTAAAAAAAAAAGATGTTAATTATACCAGCTCCTATCTCAAATGCTATATATATTGGGGTGGGGTACTAACTTTATATACTTAGTACTTAGTAATTATTTCTATTATTCATATTACTATTTGCTAATTACTAATATCAATTGTATTTAATACTATAATATGTAATACTATTATCATGGAATAATTAAATATTTTCTAATAATTAATACAGAACTACAACTAAATGTCCATTATTCCACTTCCTTCTAAGTGAGTATTTCATAACCACAGGTCGATGATAAAAGTTCAGCCCTCTCCTTCTCCCTCGGGTCCTTCCTCCGCGTCTTCTCTCTCTTCATCTTCTGGCTTCTGCTGTATGCCCGAGGCATACAGCAGAAGCCAGAAGATGAAGAGAGAGAAGACGCTCTTCTTGTTAGCTCTTCTTGTAGCACATTTAACATGCTGGTAGAATTTGGGGAGCATTGCCTTCAAGTCCGCGTGATTAAAGTCCCCTGCTATGATGTGAACAGCGTCAGGATATGTGCTCTGCTGGCTGCTAATGCTACCATACAAATGTCCGATAGCCGAGTTAGCATTAGCATCCGGTGGTAAGTATACAGCAGTTATCATGACGACAGTAAACTCTCTAGGGAGATAAATGGGCCTGCATTTAACAGTCACATACTCCAGGTCCGGGGAGCAGTGACTGTCTACAATCACTGTGTTAGTACACAAGTTGTTGTTCACGTACACACAGAGCCCTCCTCCTCTGCTCTTACCGGAGTCTCTTGTCCTGTCATGACGCTGTGCGGTGTAACCTGCTAGCTCGATAGCAGAGTCCGGAATGAATGAATGAAGCCAGGTCTCCGTGATCAACAGAATGCTGCTGTCCTTCACGGCGTTGTTAGCTGCAGTCTGTAGCCTCAGTTCATCCATCTTGTTAGCGAGGGATCTGGCGTTGGTGAGAAACAGGCTGGGAAGCGGTGGTTTGAGTGGCTGCCTCCGTAGCCTGGCTAGCGCGCCGGCCCTGCAGCCTCGCTTTTGCCTTCTCTCTCTGCGCCGCCTTCGCCTCCTCCCCGCGGGGATGGTAATCCACGGAGAGCCGGGGCTCCTCGCTATGTCCACCGGGACCTTGTGTGAACGGACAAACTCCGCTCGTGACCAGCTCCAATCCTAAGGAGATCATGCTGGCCGTAGACGTTGTTCGCCCGACAGAAAGTACACAGGACAAAAAACAACACGTACACAAAAAGCACGAAGCACCGACCGAAAGATCATTGAGCTGCCGCAACTGTGTGCGCCGCCATCTTGTCCAGTGTGTTAGCTCCTCTTGTAGAGGAGGGAAGTATAGGTTCACCTCCTGCTCAGGTGTTGCAGGGGAAAGTACATGGAGAAGAGGAGGTTTGGGAAGGGACGAGTTGACCAGGGAGTTACAGAGGGAACAGAGGTCTCTGCGGAAAGTGGTGGAATTGGGAAGATGTGGCTAGTGGTGGGATCCCGTTGGACGTGGCGAAAATGTCGGAGGATTATCTGCTGTATTGGATGACCTGGGGGACTCTGTCCCTGTCACAACTGGGGGGAAGGGGAGCAAGAGCGGAGCTGCGGGTTACCGAGGAGAGGTGTCTCTAATCAATGGGGACATCTCGGATGTCCTGGTATGGAACACCTCATCTTGGGCTCAGATGCGGCGTAGGCGGAGGAATTGGGAGTAGGGGATAGAGTCTTTACAGGAAGCAGGGTGGTAAGACATGTAGTCTAGATAGCTGTGGGAGTCATTGTCAGTTTATAGTCTATCTCCTGTGATGGAGACGGTGAGATTAAGAAAAGGTAGGGAGATGTAGGAGATGGTCCAAGTGTATCTTGAGTGCAGGATGGTAGCACCAATCCAGTCGTCAATGTAGCGGTGGTGGATGTGGGTGCTGCTCCTCTTGGCAGCTATGGCATTGTGTGTCTTAGGCCCATGGTGGTAGGGCAGGTGGCATGGTGCAGTAGTGGAGCTGCAGCGGTCGATGTGAGGAGTGTCAATGGAGGGACTGGTCTGGAGACGTGCAAGCTTGTGATCTTTAGTGGAGCCCAGATGGGCAAAGAAGCGTTTGTTGAGAGCGTGGATCTGGTATCGAATGAAGTAAAGTTCTGGTCCATTGCAGGACTGGTTTAAAGTTGACGAGGTTTGTGATATATAGTGCGATGGTTGCTGCTAGTCTTGACCTGGAGGTCATGGTTTTCAGGCTCCTGTACCACTTTCCTGGTGGTAGGCGTGAAATAAGAACATGGCCAGGGAGGTGTGGGTCTTTGATGATAGTGCCTGCCCTTTTTGTGGCAGTGCCTCCAAAAAATCCTTTTGACGTTAGGGATGTTAGTACCTGTGATGATCCAGACAGTGTCTACAGCACTCTGTAATCTCCATTCCTGGGCGTTTGATTTGCGAAACCAGGCCGCAATGCAACCAGTCAGTGTAATCTCTATCTGTGGACCTGCAATGGAGTATTTGTTGACATAACAAATATCCTCAATCTTCCAAGGAAGTACAGTTGTTGATGAGCTTGCCTTTTGATTACATCAATGTACCAAGCTCAGGACAGATCTTCAGAAATATGAAGATTCCTGACCCAGGAACTTGCAGCTGTTGACTTTCTGATAGAAACTCAAAGAAACAGAAAATGCGGGAAACACTCAGCAGGTCAGTGAACATCTGTGAGAAGAGTAACAGAGTTAACATTTCAGGCCAAAGAGGCCAAGTCAAAACCAGTAAACTCGTGCATACCAAGTATTGAGCCTCCAGATTTATTCGGACTCCATCCCATTTAGCATGATTGTAGTGCCACATAACATGGAGTATGTTCTTGGTTTGACTTCCCAGCAATTGTGTAGTGGTCAGTACTCCCACTTAGGGAAGATGCATTGTCACAGTCCATTCTTGTGATGGTTGTTGAAGCAAGGCAGTTTTGAGTCATTTTGCTGGTGCGAAGTTGATTTGATTCATTATGCGGTGAAGATGATGTATTCATGCAGAATTGATTTGATGCCACGGACATGGCCACTGCTGCTGCCTTCAGAAAGGTCATCTTCCCCCAACAGTTTCTGAAATGTGTTACTGAGGGCAATGGCGACAGTACTGCCTGCACTGTGTGCCTCTTCCTTTGTCTTCCCTGTGGTCACAAAACTACCTGCAGCATTCACTTTTTATAAATATAAAGAGCTTTCATTCAAACAAACACAAATACAGAATAATAATAAAATCAAGATTTTATCAAACAATTATCAAATTAAAATATTGTCAACTTCATCTCCAAACACTCGACTCCCCGTGGTGACCAGCGTTCACGGAAGGCCTCTAGACTCCTCATGGATACCGTTTGCTCCCTGTGCAGGGACACACGGTCATGGACGTAGGCCCGTTAGAGGGTCAGGCAGTCGACTCGTGCAGAACCCTTGACTGCCCGCTGCTGGATCCGCGAATGGCCATCTTGGCCAGGTCCAGGAGCAAACCGTCAGGGTGATGCCCCCTCCCTAACGACCCTACCCCCTCTACTGGGTGACCAAAGATCAGGAGCGTGTGGTTAAAGTGCAGCCAAAACTTGAGGAGCATCCCCTTCAGATAGTCAAACGGGCTGCATGTAGACATGGAACACGGTCTCTTCCTCGCTGCAGAAGTGACAGGCGGCTGGCGAGTCCATGAGCCAACATAAATATCTGTTACATGCCACAGCTCTGTGGCACATAACAGATGCCACCCCACACATTCTCCACCCCAGGACCCCAATGATGCAGCCTTCATCTCTTTTTTTATTTTGAAATCTTTTTATTTGAATTTCACATCAATTTGCATACATACAATGATAACAGACAGTGACACTCAAAGCATAATTGTGCAACAGTATGTAAGCAGACCTCAAAGCCCTTACCCGTACCCACCTTCAACCCACCCGAATCAGGTCGGAACCAAACGGGACAAACAACACTCACATACGTACACATCCACACAAATACGTAGAGATAAACAAAACAAAATGTACTGGGGGAAAAACCCCCCAAAACCCCCCACTATGAACAGTAAATAAGTAGGTAATTAAATAAATAAGTGTGGGGAGGGGGGGGCTAAGGGGGGAGCAGCTGCAGTAAAGCAGGACAGTGATGGCAAGCACTCAGTCCTCTTCCGAATCTGGGGACAAGTTAAGAGATTTAACAAGTTCCAGGAAAGGGTTCCATGTGTCTAGGAATGTCTTGGTAGAGTCTTTGAGAGAGAACCTACGTTTTTTAAGCTTTAAATTGTAGAGCACCTCCTTAATCCAGCGGGCGTGTGTCGGGGAACAGGTGAGCCTCCAGTTAAGCAAGATCAGTCTCCGGGCTAACAAGGTTGTAAAAGCTAGAACCCATTTCACCGCAACAGAGAGGTTGGTGTTGGGAGGAATACCAAAAATGGCTGACAGTGGGTTTGGAGGAATAGTCTGGCCATAGGCTCTGCTTATCACCTCGAAAGCACTCCTCCAAAAGGCTGCTAGCTTAGGGCAAGACCAAAACATATGGCTATGGTTGGCAGGGGATTGATTACATCTGTTGCAGGTGTCCCTAACAGTGGTAAATTCTAGATAATCTTGCATTTCTGTAGTGGACTTGTGAAGGACTTTGCATTGGATTAGGCCATGATGGGCACATATGGAGGAAGAATGGATCAAATCCAAGGCAGAATCCCATTGCTGGTCTGTTAGTTTCGTATTCAGCTCGCCCTCCCACACAGCTTTTAATGAGGTATGAGGTTTCAATATAACCGACCCTAACAAGTTATACAAAACAGAGATGCATTTCTTCCGGTTGGGGTCTAGCGCTAAGATGGTATAGGTCAGGGTTTCAGGGGGGCGATTTGGGAAATGGGGGAATGTCTTCTTCACAAAATCCCTAATCTGGAAAAAACGAAAAAGGTGGGAGTTTGGGAGGCTGTAGTTGGACGAGAGCTCCGCCAAGGACGAGAAAATGTCATCCTTGTATAGGTTTTTGATACTACTGATACCGTTACCATGCCAGGTTTTGAATGCGTGGTCTGTACTTGAAGGTTTAAAGATGTGATTTTTAAACAGTGGGGTCAAGATGGAAGGGCCTTGTAAACCGAAGTTTTTCCTGTTGGCTCCATATCTTGAGCGAAAGGGACGCAATTGGGCCTGCGCCCACAGATGTTATAGGAAGGGGGAGTTGGGAGCATAGGACAGACCGCAACGGGAGACGTGAACTCGCCTTTTCCATGTGTACCCTGGTTGGTAGGTGGTCGCAATCGTCATTCATCCAATACAGGAGTTTTTGCAAGTTAGCTGCCCAATAGTATCGCCTGAAGTCAGGAAGTGCCAGGCCGCCGTCACTCTTAGGAGACTGTAGTATCGCCTTTCGGATTCTAACCGGTTTGCTACCCCATAAAAATTTAGATATTGTCCTTTCTAATTTATCAAAAAAAGATTTAGTGATAAGTATAGGGACGTGCTGAAAAAGATACAGGAATTTGGGTAGGACGACCATCTTGACCAGATTTATCCGGCCCGCGAGGGACAGCGGTAAAACTGACCAGCGGTCAAAATCTCTTTCAGCTTTCTCAACCAGAGGCAGAAAGTTTTTGCGGAACATATCAGATATAGGTGTTGTAATAAAAACGCCGAGGTAACGAAACCCGTCCTCCGCCCATTTGAATGAGGTTAAAGAGCGAGGGAGCTGCTTTACAATGATACAATACAATACAATACAATACGGTTTATTTGTCACATTGCACATAAAGTGCAAGTGAAATGAATATGTCAGCAGCGGTACAATGATAAAGAACACACACAAAAACACAATAAAAATTTAACATAAACATCCACCACAGCATTCATCACTGTGGTGGAAGGCACAGAACTTGGCCAGTCCTCCTCCATTTTCCCCCGTGGTCGGGACCTCAACCCTCCGCAGCCGTTGCTGCGGGCGTCCAGATGGTAAGAGGACAAGTTCCAAGTCCAGGTAAGTCCAGAGTCGGCTCTTCCCCACCGGAGACCGCGGCTTTAAGTTCGTGTAGGCCGCAGGCCGGCGGTCGAGATTTAAAGTTTAAAGTTCCCACTGCGCCGCAGCCAGAAGCACCGCAGGCCGCAGGGCCGGCGGTCGAAGCTCCCCTCCACGGGTGATGGTAAGTCGCCACCGCGCCCGCGGTGGAAGTTGGCCACGGGTCGGCAGTGATGGCTTCTTCTTCCCCCGGGTCCCCCATGAGGGATCCTGGGCTGTAGACGCAGCGCCAGCTGGAGCTGCGCAGACCACGCGCGGCTTCAGGCTGCCGGCTGCCCCGGGCCAGCGAAACGGAGCGCTCCCCTCCAGCGAGGGCTCACCCGCTCCATGCCGAGAGTCCACGCTGCACCCGCCGCTGAAGCCCCGGGCGCGTCTCCGGGAAAGGCCGCGCCGATTCTTGCTGTTAGGCCACGGGGGAGGCGACCTGGAAAAAGTCGCTTCTCCATGGAGGAGGCGGCCGAAACGGTTTCCCCCACACCACCCCCCACACAATACACACAAAGAAACATTAAAAACATACTTTAAAACATACTTAAAAAAAATTAAAAAAGTTGAAAAAACTAATGCGCTGCTGACAGGGCTGCTGCCATTGCAGCGCCCCCACCGTAATCAGTAATCGCTCACTTTTTTGGTAGTTAAGTTTATAACCAGAATACGCACCGAATCACGAAAATATTCGTAATCACAGGGAGAGAGCTGACTGGATTCGAGATGTACAGGAGCAGGTCATCCGCATACAATGAGATTTTATGAGTTGTGTCGAACCGTGTAATACCTTTAAAGCCCTTCTCTAAGCGTAACCAAACCGCCAAGGGTTCTATCGCGACTGCAAACAGAAGTGGAGATAACGGGCAACCCTGCCTGGTACCTCTCCGAAGGGCGAAGTGGGGTGACAGTGTGCCGTTTGTTTGTACTGAGGCCACCGGGGACGAGTATAACAGACTGACCCAAAGAATGAAACTATTACCGAGGCCAAACCTGTCCACCGCCTCATATAGGTACCTCCACTCGACCCTGTCGAAAACATTTTCGGCGTCGAGAGAGACCACTATCTCCGGGGTCTCACTACTCGGTGAATGGATGATGTTAAGGAGACGCCTAGTATTGTGGGAGGACTGTCGGCCTGGCATGAACCCTGTTTGATCTAACGAGATAATAGAGGGCATCACTCGTTGAAGACGGAGCGCAAGGGCTTTAGAGAGGATTTTGAGGTCCACATTCAGGAGTGAGATTGGTCTATAGCTACTACAAAGCAGGGGATCTTTCTCCTTTTTAAGAATTAGGGAGATAGTAGCCCACGACAAGATGGGCGGTAGGCGACGATGTAGAAACGCCTCATTGTACATATGTCTCAGGACTGGTGCGAGGAGAGCAGAGAAAGCTTTGTAATATTCTACAGTGAAGCCGTCAGGGCCGGGCGACTTTCCGCTTTGCAACGCTGTGATGGCTGCTTGGACCTCAGCAACAGTTATGGGACCACCCAAGTCTCTCGTGGCTTCATCGTCAATTCGGGGAAACGTCATACTACTGAGCATGTCACCTGCAGTGGGAGGACAATCGGTAGCATATAGTTCAGCGTAGAATTTAGCAAATGCTTCATTAATTCTAAGAGGATCAGTATGAATCTCCCCTAAGCTGGATCTAATGGCTGGAATTAGCCGTGAAGTCGCCTCGGTTCTGGCCTGATGGGCCAGGAGCTTCCCAGCTTTATCCCCAGATTCAAAAAAGTGTTGCCTAGATTTAAGCAGTCGGAGCTTGGCTTTATTAGTAGACGTGAGGTCAAAGTCTGTTTGTAACCCAAGGCGTTCTTTATAAAGATTAGGGTCTGGGTCAGATGCATATTTGTCGTCAATGTCCTTTATTTTTTGTAACAGGTCTGCTGTTTGGGACGTCTCGGCTCTTTTCAGGTTGGAGACTAAAGAGATAAGTTGGCCCCTAATATAGGCTTTTGATGCTTCCCAGAGTATACCTCTTTCTATGTCGGCGAATCATTCAGCTCAAAATATAAAGTGATTTGGGAGTTCAAGAATTGCATGTAGTGAGCCTCTGCTAATAATGAGGAGTTGAACCTCCACTGTTTAAAGGGATTAGTTTGTTTACGAAAGTGGAGATCGAGGGAAGTCGCAGCGTGATCTGATATTACGATACTATGATACTCGCTGGATTTGATTTTGGAGAGCAGTCTGTCATCTAAGGGGAAGAAGTCTATACGGGTATAGGTGCGGTGCACGTGGGAAAAAAATGAAAATAATTTAGTCGTGGGGAATGTATATCTCCATGGGTCTGTGAGCCCAAGTTGTTTGGTAAAAGCATGCAGAGTCCTACCTGATTTAGTTAAAGTAGAGGCTTTGTTCGAAGATCTGTCCAGTATAGGGTCTTGGACCAGATTAAAATCTCCACCCACAATGATGTGGTGATTTTCAATATTTGGGAGAGAAGTAAAAAATTTGGATACAAATGAGCTATCATCCCAGTTGGGACCGTAAGTACTGGCCAATATGACAGGTGTGTCTTGCAGTTTGCCAGACACCATGACAAAGCGGCCAGCAGGATCCTCCACAGTTTTCTGTAGTTCGAACATAACGTTCTTACGAATCAGGATAGCAGTACCCCTAGCCCTATCATTAAATTTTGAATGAAATAAGTGGCTAATCCAGCCTCTTTTAAGCCGTGTTACCTCTCTGTTGCGAAGGTGGGTCTCTTGAATAAAAAACATATCGCCTTTGAGCTGTTGCAAGTGGGCCAAGATCCTGTCAGTCTTAGTAGGACCCCCCCAACCCCCTCACGTTCCACGAGACAAATCTAAGAGTGTCGTTTGTGTTGGCCATACTTAGCTATATCCAAGTGAGTGAACAGAGCGCTGTAGTATGCAAGTCGAGACGGAGACGGAAGAGCGCATCGATGCCAGCTGCGGAGAGTAGGTGTGGGGGGGGGGGGGGGGGGGGGGGGGAGAGGAGAAAAAAAAAGATACATACGCACGTACACACACAACAAATAAGCGGGACACATATCACTTAGCCATCTTTCAAACCTGAGTCCCCGGACCTGAGATCTCCAATGTCCCAACTGAACCTTGAGTGCCCATTGCACCAAGGTGCGTTGTCCTCGCATCCGCATGGAGTTATCCGATCTTAACTCCCAATATTTCCACCTCCCAAAGCAGCAAAATCGCTCAGTCAGTAAAGTAACATGGAGTGAAATAAATATAGTAATAATAATAATAACAATGATAATAATAATGTGAAAAATAGAAAATAGAGATAAAGTAAATTATACATAAATAAATAAATACAAAGTTAAAATTATAGCCATAGTAGTTGCACTACCAATGACATTGCTAACTCTAATGGTAATGATAGTAGTGATGATAGTAATAACAAGACAAAGCAAATTAACAAAATGGTGATACTAAATAAGCAAGCCAACGTATAAGTGAAACAAGAATAGCTTCCTTTGGTATTACATAGTATATCTTAAAGTCGACAAGGTATAAAGAAAGAGTAGCGTTAGAGAAATTAGCAAGTTGCAAACTGGGCTCTTGGGTTAAAGCACAGGGCAGAAGAACATCAATTAAGTATGGTTAAACAAAAACGCTGTAGGAGCAGATTGGTGTAACACAGCCTTGGCTGTAATGAGTTCTTATCAGCCCCAGACAGTCCGCTCGGAAGACTAGTGTAAACAAACCAGCCGAATGCTGGCAGCGTTAGCAGCCAGCTGCTAAAAACAAGAAGGCAGAGACCAGATCACGAACCACAGAGTGGGTCCCTTAAGCCTAATGTTATAGCATGTGCAGGGGAAGAACCTTTCAAGTATGATTACACATAAACATTATAAGGAAAAGTTGGTATAACATAGTCACGAATCATGGTGAGTTCTTACCAGCCTCATACATTTCGAGACAGGGGTCTAGTATAATCAGCAAGGCCGAACGTTAGCAGTGGCTAGTTGCTAAGAGCAGTCAAGCTAAAGTTAGCCCATAGTGTAACCGTAGATTAACCGGACCCCTGTGCCACTCGGATACAGACGTACCGAGCGAAGTCAGTCATCTGTGGGTCCCGGCCTGCGTCGACGGTGAGATGAGATGAAATCCTGAGCGTCCTCGGGAGACGTTAGCCGTCGCCTCTTTCCTTCCCCGGCCATGATGAACAGCTTGGCCGGATAATGAAGGGAGGGTTTGAGGCCCAGGTTGTACAGTTTCTTCATAACGTCTCGGTATGCGGAGCATTGTTCAACTATCTCGGGACTGTAGTCTTCAAAAATGTGGATCGGAATATCCTTGTACTTCAGCTTACCCCTCTGCCTCCGAGCCTCACGCACCACCAACCCGCGGGTCTGGAATCTATGGAAGCAGATCACAACTGCTCTGGGTTTCTCACCAGGGCTTGGCTTAGCTGTTAGCGTACGGTGGGCTCGGTCTAGCTCCGGGGCTGATTCCAGTACGTGTTCGCCAAGAGTCTCGAGCAGGAGTTGAGAAAAAAAAGCTGTTGATTGGGGGCCTTCGATGTTCTCAGGGAGACCGACTATCCTTATGTTATTTTGGCGACTCCTGCCTTCCAGGCCGATAAGCTTAGACTTTAGCTTGGTGTTCTCTTCGGTCACCGTAGTTAGCATTGTCGCTATAGCTCGTATGTCTTGGCTGGTGGTATTGGCAAATGACTCCAATGACGAAAGACGCTGTTGGTGATCTAAAATAGTGGTCTGGATATTGTCCAGCTTCGTTTCCAGTTTGGTGAACGCTGCGTTGAATTCTGCCAGTAGCGATACCTTGTTCTCTGTTAACATGGCCGCTAGTGTAGCCATGATGGTCGTCGAGTCTTCCATCTTTTGCTCTTCTTTCCTCTGCCTGGCATCTTTACGGCGTGGAGAGTTGCTGTTGATGGTATTTAAATATTTATGGGTACTGAGCTATAATAAAAGTTGGAGGTGAACAAGTCGGGAGCGTGGAAAAGTGCGACTACTCCAACATGTCGCCGCCCCCGGATCTCCTTCATCTCTTTTTTTTTAAACAAATATTTAATTCCAAAAACAAAATCAACATACAAAGTAGTATAGCATTCATATCAAAAGCTGCCGGTATCAGCAGTTTACATACAAAACAAAAATTCAAATTCAAATCCCGCCGTCCTTGTCTATAATACACTCGACCTTCCGCGGCGACCAGCGTTCACGGAAGGCCTCCAGCGTCCCCGTGGACACCGCGTGTACCCTCTCCAGGGACACGTAACCCCGGAAAAGGGGCAGACAGCCGACCCCTTTGTGGCCGTCGACTGCCCGCTGCGTGGACCAGCGAATGGCCATCTTTGCCAGGCGCAGGAGCAGACCGACAAGGAGACCCCCTCCTCCTTCCCTCTAATTTTGGTAGGCTCCATCACAATTCTGTGCATATGGGATACCATCCGTGGTCTCACTCGGCATGTGGAGGATCTCCTTTGCTGTTTTCTTTGTAAGACTTCCTGTTCTGGGATGCTTCCGTGAGTTCATAAGTGCTAGGAGCAGAATTAGGCCATTCAGCCCATCAAGTCCACTCCACCATTCAATCATGGGTGATCTATGTTTCTCTCTCAACCCCATTCTCCTGCCTTTTCCCATTAACCCTGACACCCATACTAATCAAGAATCTATCTATCTCTGCCTTAAAAATATCCATTGACTTGGCCTCCACAGCCTTCTGTGGCCACGAATTCCACAGATTCCCCACCCTCTGGCTGAAGACTAAAGAATAAGAATGAGGATAAGGTGGAAATACAATCTTGGGACCATGTGAGCCCTAAGGATCTCAATCTTTCAAAATGGTTTCAGCTTGGTGTTCTTAAGGCTGTTAAACTATTTATCCAGTTTTAAGTACCAGTTTTCATTGGTAACCCCTGAGCAGGGGCCGACCCATGCACCGGGATATTTCTCCATCTCCCCTGGTTTTATGTGATCGATTGCGCTCTTGTTTATTGTCCAGTCATTTAATGGATTGTAGACATGTCTTTCTCTTGTTGACCACATGGAAACCCTTGGTCTTTTTCACATTCATCTCAAGGCCCGTGCCCTGGCAGAAGGTTCATAAGTTCATGTCATAGGTGCAGAATTTGCGCATTCGGCCCATCGAGTCTACTCTGCTGTTCAATCATGGTCATAGGTGCAGAATCATCTATCTTTCCCTCTCAATCACATTCTCCTCCCTGTAACCTTTGACATCCTTACTAATCAAGAACATATCAATCTCAGCTTTAGAATTACCCAATAATGATCTGCACAGCCGTCTGTGGCAATGAGTTCTACAGATTCACCGCCCTCTAACTAATGAAATTCCTCCTCGTCTCCTTTCTAAAGCTACGTACATTTATTCAGAGAGGGTTTGCAGGATCTTTTTTCAGTCATTCCAATGAATCACTTAGGATAGCAATCTCATCCGCAAAGGCCACAGTTGCACAGCTAACCTGCTGTTCTCTTCCTTTTATCCATATTTTGTTTCCTTTTTGTTGGATTGTACACATAAGAGGGTCCATTGCTACGTTGAAGCGGATAGTCTCCATGAATATCACCTGTTTCTGTAAATGATAGGCTCTGTTTTCTCCTGCCAGCTTCATCCACCGTGGTTGTTTCTGGGTATCGATCCTTAACGAGATCTATAAACCTTCACAGTAATCGGATCATTAGCAATCTATGTCCAACAGAATGCTGTGGACCGGTCCACAAAGACAACCACCAAATCTTTGTGTGTCTTTTTGGCTCCTTTCATGACGTTCTGTATATTTGAGATGTTTTTATTAGGTCAAGGGGTTTCTGCCATAATGTCTTGGACAAATATTGGTTACCGTGCAATCTTTTGGCTATGGGTTTTGTGAAACAGACATAGTCTGTTTAGACCTTGCAATACATTCCACCCCTTAGAGCTGTTTGCCTACAGCACCCATACGTGGCCAGAGCGTGCCATCTGGGGGGGTTCTCTACATACATATTCCTCCACAGAGTCCTGAGACGGAGAGCCGCCACCTGGGTACGCACGCATACCAAGGACTGGCCGCCCTCCTCTAACGGGAGACTCAGGACCGCTGCGGAAACCCAGTGCTTCCTATTTCCCCAAAAGAAATCCACCAGCTTCTTCTGTAAACAGTTACAAATATAGAAGGCGAAACAAGAGTAGCCAGCCGGTACAATAACATGGAGGCCACCAGCTGGTTTATGACCAACACCCTCCCCTGAAAGGAAAGAACTCCAAGCAGGCTTGACCAGCGCCCCAGCCGGGCAACCACTTTCATCTCCAACTCCTGCCAGTTTGCCAGCCAAGCATCCTCAGTGGGACTCAGGTTCACCCCCAGATAGAGGAGGTGCATGGTGCTCCACACATACATTGTCATCTCCTCTGGCAGGGAGTCTATCTGCCACTGACCCACTAAAAGTCCAGAGCACTTACTCCAGTTAATCCTGGCAGAAGATGCAGCCGAGAAATTCTTCTGGCAATCACGCATCCTCCGCAGGTCACCAGGATCAGTGAACGTAAGGAATACATCATCGGCATACGCCGAAAGAACCACCTCCACCCCCGGGCCAGGTAGGGCCAGGCCTGTCAACCTCCTCCGAAGAAGACACAGGAACGGCTCCACAGAGGCCGAGTACAACTGACCCGACATGGGGCACCCCTGACCGTCCCCTCTCCCAAAATGAAAGGGAGGCAACAACACACCATTAACCTTCACAAGACACTCCACTGCAGCGTACAGAAACCGGACCCGGGCTACAAAATGCGGTCCAAATCCGAACGCTTGCAACGTCCCGAAGAGGTATTCATGCTCTACCCTATCAAAAGCCTTCTCCTGATCAAGAGACAGAAAAGCAGCTGACTGACCAGTACCCTGGGCTAGATGAATCAGGTCCCTAACCAGGTGGATGTTATCCTGAATGGACCGGCCAGGGACTGTGTAGGACTGGTCATGGTGAATCAATTGAGACAGCACGGAGCCCAGGCGATTTGCCATCGCACGTGCAAAAACTTTATATTCTGTGCATAGGAGAGAGACTGGACGCCAGTTCTTCAACAAGCGGAGTTCGCCCTTCTTGGGCAGCAAGACAACAACTGCTCTACGCCACGAGAGAGGCATCTGCCCGATTGCCATGCTCTCCCCCAGAACCAACATGTAATCACCCACCAGGATATCCCAGAAAGCTCTAACAAATTCTACCGTCAACCCATCCAGCCCGGGGGACTTGCCCCTCCTGAGCTAGTGCAGGGCACACGTTAATTCCTCCAGCGATAAGGGGCCATCAAGAAGATCGGCCACCTCCATATCTACAGTCGGTAGACTCTCCCACAGGTCCCGCTGAGCCTCCCCGCTGAATCCATCCTCGGAGAACAGGGACCCATAAAAGGACCTGACCAAGGCACTGATCCTCTCCGGATCAGTGACAGAGGAGCCATGGTCCGCGAGCAGCTCCACGAGCTGCTTGCGGGCTCCCCGCCCTTTCTCCAGAGAAAAAGAAAGGCAAAGCCCGGTTCAGATCGTGCAGCATCTGGACCCGCGACCTCACGAAAGCGCCTCGGGAACGCTCGAGCTGCAGGTACCTCAAGGCTTCCTCCTTCTCCTGAAACTCTCCCCATTCGCAGGAGTCATCACCCACCCGATCCAGGTGAGACTCTGCGTCCAGCAGCTCCCTCTCAAGCCTCTCGACCGCTGAGTCCCGCCGTCCGGTCGACCCCCACGTGTATTCCTTACAAAAGAGTCGGATGTGAGTCTTCCCCTCATCCCACCACTGCCTAAGAGAAGAGAAGCAACTCTGCCTCTCTCTCCACTTCACTCAGAACTGGCTGAATGACTCCCGGAAACACCGATCCTCCAGCAGCCGGTTGTTAAAGTGACTGTACGTGGACTCAGCCCGAGCACGCGCCGGATTAAAGTCCACATGCACCAGACAGTGGTCCGGGCACGGCACAAGCCGCATTGAGTCCGCTGAGACACGGGAAACATACGCTCCAGAAATATACATGCGATCAATGCGGGAACCACCTCCATCAGACCTCCACGAAAAAGCATTGGAATCAGGGTGGATGTTCCGCCATACATCAACCAACTCAAAGGAGTCAATCAACCCTCTCAGCTTCTTCGCTACAGCAGGGGAACACTGATTACCAGAACGTCTCGCGCCTCAAGTGTGCAATTAAAATCCCACCCAATGAAGACACACTCTCCCCTATCAATAGTGCTCAACAGAGCAGTCACCTCTTGAAGTAGGCAGGCCTGCATCGTGCTGGTGCTGAGGGCATACACGTTAATGAAATGCAACGGCATGCCATCCAGGCTCACAGCCAAATGGAGCAAACATCCTGGCACAACTTCTTGCACTTTCAAGACCTCTGACTGAAAATTCGGGGCCAACAGAAAAGCCACCCCACCCGAATTTGAGCTGAGATGGGTCATATAGACTCTCCCTTCCCACTCCAGTCGCCAGGTAGGTTTGTCACTGTCAACAGTATGCGTCTCCTGCAGAAAACACACTGCAAATTTCCCCTCTCTAAAGACTCATAAATGCTGAAATGTACAAAAACTTCCGTTTAAATTGAATGTGGCTACTCTGAATATGCAAACACACTAGGTTGGGAATCTCACACTCCCCGTAGACTCGAAAACACTCTCTCCGAAGAACGCCAAAAAGTCCCCAAACTGACACTTCTCAGACTCAGGAAGATCACTATCCTTGTTGCCAAGGATAGCCTCGGGAGTCTTAATCATACCTGGCCAATCAGCCCACCGTCTTTTTGCAGCATCCGTTTTTCTTCTGACGGTACGGCTTGTTCTCAGAAACTCCCACACCTCATGGATAACAACTGCTTGAGACACGGCCTTGGACCCTGGGCACTCGGCCAACCCACTCACACCTGAAACAACAAACTCTTCTGCACAGTGTTCACGGTCGTTGTCAGAATTCGAAGGACCACAACTCTCTGAAAATTCACTCACTCCACTACACAAGCTGGCCTCGTCACTCTCCCCCTCCTCCGGCATGACACCACCCCCAGGATCAATGCCGGGGGAGGATCCTGATACTCATGACGGCACCAAGCAGTCCATTGAACGGCTGGGCTCCTGCACTCTCCCATCAACCTCCACGTCTGGGCCTGGGGAAGAAAAAACAAGAGGCACCCCCTGGACCCGTGGTGCACTGGCACCCCTGGAATCCGAAAGAGGATCGCCACCCGAAACAGCCCCGAACTACTCAGCGCCCAGAGTACCCTCTCTACTTACAACACCCAGAGGATCTCCACTTGCTTTTGGACTCTCCCCTGCTACCTCAGCCGGTGAGGCAGCACACCCCCCAGCACCTCCACTGGCTCTGATATGGAGCACAGACTGGAACAAGAATGCCCCCCGAACCTCCCCCTTCGGGCTGACTGCTCATCCCCTGTCTCTGGAGACACACTACCAGGGGAGCTTACCGCATCATCTGGTCTGGTATTACCCGCAGAAGATTCCTGAAACAGAGGCCCAACCTCCAGCCCAGAAGAAATTAGTAAATGACCACCAACCACATCAAGGGTGGAAGGTCTCGAAATAGGCATCCCCCTAGCTTTGGACCCACGACCTTGCTCTTCTTCAGCAGGCGCATGCCTCCTTTTTATACCTCTAACATTCCCTCTCCCTCTCCCTCTCCCCTCTCTCCCTCTCTCCCTTTGCTCCTGAGCAGAGTCACTGACATGTGATTTGAGAAAAGAATGAATAGTCTTGGTTTGTTGGATGTTGTACCTATTTCTAGACTTAATCAGGTTGTTTAATGTTTGAACAGATGCAACTGTGGGTGGGCTGAGGGTGGAGAGCCTCTCAAGATATGGGTCAAGGTAACAATTAAAATCTCCGCCCATTAGCAAATTGGTGGTATTGCGGTCTGGAAGCAAACACTTTTGCGGAAATAATTTGGATCATCAATGTTTGTACCGTATATATTCAGTTGTGTGACAGGAAATGAATTAATATTTCCAGTGATCATAATATACAGTGGCTTGCAAAAGTTTTCATACCCCTTGAACTTTTCCACATTTTGTCACGTTACAACCACAAACGTAAATGTATTTTATTGGGATTTTATGTGATAGACCAACACAAAGTGGTGCATAATTGTGAAGTGGAAGGAAAATGATACACGGTTTTCAAATTTTTTTACAAATAAAAAACTGAAAAGTGTGGCGTGCAAAAGTATTCAGCCCCCCTGAGTCAATACTTTGTAGAACCACCTTTCGCTGCAATTACAGCTGCAAGTCTTTTGGGGTATGTCTCTACCAGCTTTGCACATCTAGAGACTGAAATTTTTGCCCATTCTTCTTTGCAAAATAGCTCAAGCTCAGTCAGATTGGATGGAGAGCGTCTGTGAACAGCAATTTTCAAGTCTTGCCAGAGATTCTCAATTGGATTTAGGTCTGGACTTTGACTGGGCCATTCTAACACATGAATATGCTTTGATCTAAACCATTCCATTGTAGCTCTGGCTGTATGTTTAGGGTCGTTGTCCTCCTGGAAGGTGAACCTCCGCCCCAGTCTCAAGTCTTTTGCAGACGCTAACAGGTTTTCTTCCAAGATTGCCCTGTATTTGGCTTCATCCATCTTCCCATCAACTCTGACCAGCTTCCGTGTCCCTGCTGAAGAAAAGCATCCCCACAGCATGATGCTGCCACCACCATGTTTCACAGTGGGGATGGTGTGTTCAGGGTGATATGCAGCGTTAGTTTTCCGCCACACATAGCGTTTTGCATTTAGGCCAAAAACTTCAATTTTGGTCTCATCTGACCAGAGCACCTTCCTCCACATGTTTGCTGTGTCCCCCACATGGCTTGCGGCAAACTGCAAACGGGACTTCTTATGGCTTTTTTTCAACAATGGCTTTCTTCTTGCCACTCTTCCATAAAGGCCCGATTTGTGGAGTGCACGACTAATAGTTGTCCTGTGGACAGATTCTCCCACCTGAGCTGTGGATCTCTGCAGCTCCTCCAGAGTTACCATGGGCCTCTTGGCTGCTTCTCTGATCAATGCTCTCCTTGCCCGGCCTGTCAGTTTAGGTGGACGGCCATGTCTTGGTAGGTTTGCAGTTGTGCCATACTCTTTCCATTTTTGGATGATGGATTGAACAGTGCTCCGTGAGATGTTCAAAGCTTGGGATATTTTTTTATAACCTAACCCTGCTTTAAACTTCTTCACAACTTTATCCCTGACATGTCTGGTGTGTTCCTTGGGCTTCATGATGCTGTTTGTTCACTAATGTTCTCTAACAAACTTCTGAGTCCTTCACAGAACAGCTGTATTTATACTGAGATTAGATTACACACAAGTGGACTCTATTTACTAATTAGGTGACTTCTGAAGGCAATTGGTTGCACTGGATTTTATTTAGGGGTATCAGAGGGCTGAATACTTTTGCACGCCACACTTTTCAGTTTTTTATTTGTAAAAAAAATTGAAAACCATGTATCATTTTCCTTCCACTTCACAATTATGCGCCACTTTGTGTTGGTCTATCACATAAAATCCCCAAAAAATACATTTACGTTTGTGGTTGTAACGTGACAAAATGTGGAAAAGTTCAAGGGGTATGAATACTTTTGCAAGCCACTGTATATATGCATCAACAGGTCAAACAGAATCTTTTTGGGTTGGGTCTGATAAAGGGTCCTGCACACCTTTGGAATGTGGAAGGAAACAAGTTCTATGAAACCCGGAAATAACCCATGCGATCAAAGGGAAAAGGAGCAAACTCCATACAGACAGCACCAATATTCAGGATCGATTCCGGGTCTCTGGCACTGTTAGGCAGCAACTTTACGACCATAGTCTTGAAGTGAATTAAAACATAGCTGTTAAGGGGGACATAGTGTGACTTAGAGATTTAAGACTGAAAATAGATAGTTTAATTTTTAGTAACCAAAGTTATCAACGTTTAATTTTTTGCGTGTTGGAAATCAAGATATAGTGGCACAGCTAGTAAACTTGCTGCCTCACACGCCAGAGACCTGTGTTTGATTCTGTCCTCGAGCACTGTCCTCGGGCACATTCTCCCTGCAAGCATGTGGGATTCCTCCCAAATCCTAAAGATGCATTGGCTTTGTAGGTTAATGTGTCTCTGTGAAATTGCCCCGAATGTGTAGAGAGTGGGTGAGGAAAGTGGGATACCATAGAACTAGTGTGAATGGGTGATCGATGGTCAGCATAAACTTGGTGGGCTGAAAGGCCTATTTCCATGTTAAATATCTAATGGAATTATGCAATAGACCAAAGTATGAAGATGTACTGGAAACCTAGAGGGCTGAAAGATTGGAGGAGGTGGCGTGAATGGCAACATTCATGTTTCTTTTTAATCTACTCTGACGACCACAGGTTAGATGGATAAATCACAATCTGTGTTGCTGGTTTTACATTTCATTCTGGCAGTGAATGCCACATGCAAAATGAAAACAAAACACCATAATCCCCCCCACCCCCATCACCCAGTTCCTTTCCCCTCCTCCATCCACTCATCTCCCACCCTTCCCAATTCCAAGACAACCATTTTTATCCCTAAATCCATGATCATGCCTCCCCTGGTTCTACATTTTATGCCCCATTTGCTCCATTTTGTTTTCTGTAATTATATCTCCAACTCAATCACCTGCCTTTAGTCCCTCCTCACCTGGATAGAGAAAATGCTGGGTGTTTTGTTGTAGCTCAATGTATACATTTTGCAAATAGCTGAATAAATGTAATTTTGTAAAAAAGACAACAGACCATTTGTCTTCACTGGCACGTTGTATGAACAATGGTTCAATGGTGGTTTATTTGTCACAAATGCAACTGCACAGTGAAATTATTTTTGCATATATTACACAGGCAGGTAGAGCTCCTCTAGTATCTTTGGTGACGTCGCTGAGTGGACCACGTGACGCCCCAACACGTTATTGAATGGACTTCACGTGACTTTCCCGCCCAATCAACGGACGGAGCGACACGTGACGTCATTAATGCGGTCACCACGTGACGTGAAGGTGATGGTGAGGATGAGGGTGAAGGTGAGGATGAAGGTAAAGTGAGTGTGAAGGTGAAGGTGAGTGTGAGGGTGGGGGTGGGGGTTAGGGTGGGGGTGGGGGTGGGGGTGAGGGTGAGGGTGGAAGTGGTGGTGAGGGTGGAAGTGGTGGTGAGGGTGGGGGTGAGGGTGGGGGTGAGGGTGTGGGTGGAAGTGGTGGTGAGGGTGGGGGTGGGGGTGAGGGTGAAGCGGGTTTCTGCTCCACGTCCGTGTTCGTCTGTATCCACCGGTCCGCGGACGGGGCTCGAGGCGGGCGAGACCAGCTGGTTTAGAAATAAAATTTGCGGCCGTGAAGGACGATCCCTGCGTTTGGCCTGAAGAGCGAGGGGAGGGGAGGGGAGGGGGGGGGGGGCGGGGGGGGGTCGCAGCGGTGGAGTTGCTGCTGCCTGACAGACAGACAGACAGCGGCCGCCACAGATGCGGGTTCGATCCTGACTACAGGTGCTGGCTGCACGGCCTTGGCTCCTTCCTTCTCCCCCCCCCCCCCCCCATGGCCTCGCTGGGTTTTCTCCGGTTTACTCCCACACCCTAAAGTCGTCAGTCATGGAGGATAAGTGTACACATCTCTCTGCCGTGTACAAACGATGGTGGTAATAGTAGAGTGAGACTTCCACTGCTGAATCACTATCGCTGAATTAAAATATGTACTCATTCCAGATTCTTTCATCCTCCTTCAGTCTGTACAGTAATATCAATCGGCTAATTGTGCTACAGATTCCTGCCCCTTCAATGGTTGTACTACTGATCGAAGAGGAGGATTTACCAGGAACCCTGCTGCGGTTATGTTGCATAGGTAGGTTCAGAGGTGCCATGTGATTATGTAACCCATATAAATTACATAATTAAAAATCTGGTTATACATGGTTTAAAATTAATTTGCACAAGTTGTCCTTGAAAGCGAATCAGATGGTCGACACACTTTTACACACTTTTGCCAACGTTACTGATTTGAATGTTGCCAAATCAACCTCAAAGTTGCTGTTGTTAAGCTAAAGTTGACTGACTAAAAGAAAGGAATAGAACAAAGAACATTATGGCCCCATGGCCCACAATGTCTGTGCCGAACATGATGCCAAGATAAACTAATCTCCTCTGCCTGCACGTGATCCATGCCCCTCCATTCCCTGCATATCCAGGTGCCAATCGAAGGATATCGAAGAATGCCATAGAACTGGCAAAACAACTCATAAATAACTAATTGTCGAGTTCAGCATCTTAAATTGTTTTACTCACTCCCTAACCAGCAGCGAGCGAATCAAAGTACAGGTGCACAACCTTTTATCCGAAAGCCTTGGGACCAGACACTTGTCGGATTTCGGAATTTTTCGGATTTCCGAATGGAAGATTTTTAGCGTAGATTAGGTAGGTAGCGCGGGCGGCTTGAAAAGTCTGGAGCGGCTGCCTCCTCCCCGGAGACTGGGCAATCATTGCATAAATGTTAGTCAGTTAGTTTGGAGGGATTTTATGTGGTGGGGGGGGTGAAGGGGGAAACTTTAATTCTTAGTCCCCTACCTGGTCGGAGAGGCGGGGAGCGGGCAATGCCTTACCGGGTCGCCGTGCAGTAAGCTACGGAGTGCTGTGGCCGCCGACTCCCAACATCGCGGAGCTGGGGGCTGCGGGCGTCCGGCCGCGGTTGGAGCTCCGACCCCGGCAACTCTACCCCTGGCTGCGCGGCGCTCCAAATCCAGCGCGGCCCGCGGCCGGACGCCCGCAGCCCCAGCGCCGCGATGTTGGGAGTCGGCGGCGTCGCAGCGCTGGGATACCAGCGGGGAGCGGGCAATGCCTTACCAGGTCGCCGTGCGGTAAGCTCCGGAGCGCTGTGGCCGCCGACACACAACATGTCGGCGGCCACAGCGGTGCTGGGGCTGCGGGCGTCCGGCCGCGGGCCGCGCTGGATTTGGAGCGCCGCGCAGCCAGGGGTAGAGTTGCTGGGCTCGGAGCTACAACCGCCGCCGCCCGCGGCCGGACGCCCGCAGCCCCAGCTGGGAGTCGGCGGCCACAGCGCTCCGGAGCTTACTGCACGGCGACCCGGTAAGGCATTGACCGCTCCCCGCCTCTCCGACCAGGTAGGGGACTAAGAATTAAAGTTTCCCCCTTCACATAAAAGCCCTCCAAACTAACTGACTAACATTTAAGCAATGATTTACAGATGTTTAAGTGTCTCTCCGGTCTCCGGGGTGGAGGCAGCCGCTACAGTAGTACAGACATGGGTTGACCGTGGGTCGTTTCGGGTCAAGTTTGGCGCCAAACGCGAGCTTTGGTGTGCAGACGACATCCTGGAAAAAATGGCCGGTTTTCGGAATTTTTCGGTTTCCGGAACTCCGGATAAAAGGTTGTGCACCTGTACTGCATTTCAGTTGTTTAGTCTTGGCCTTGATGCTTCCTGCAGCACCTAGTGATAATTACAGTTCTATAACAACAGCAGGATTCTCAATTTCACTGCCTACTAAGTTGGGAAGCAGTTTTGAGTGACGCTAAATATCTTGGCTTTGGATTAATTCCAGAGGATCCTCGAATGAAATTCAACTGTTGCAGCTCTACTACGACACACATTGTTTGTAAAATCTTCACCCTCTGATTATCTCCTCTTTACACTCTCAGTCCTGGTGCAGGGTCTCGACAAGAGACAGATTATTCCCATGCTTCCACAGTACTTGGAAATACCCACTGAGTTTCTCCAGTAATGTTGCAGTATAATAATGCTATTGTCAATGATACCAGAAATTCTTTTCTCTCCACAGTCAAGGATGGACAGATTGCCTCTTTAAAGAACATTGGCAGAAAATGCGACACTCGTGCCCTGATGTCCAAGGTAAACTAGGGGAAAGCTTATTATTGGAATTAGCTTTTATTTCAATGTATTACAGGAGTACAATTTACTGTGCCGTTGTGTTGGTTACTGCACTGGAGCTATCACTTCATATTCACTTTGCCCCTCATCGTTTAACCTCCCCACCATCTTTCAAATGAAAGAAAAACATTGTGGACGTTCCCCCAAACAATAGGAGAGATGAGGCAACAGATGGTATAATGTCAATGATAATGAAGGGATGTTGCTCATTTAGTGGAGATTACAGACTTTGTTTGTCTGAAAGGTTTTGCATGTTTTGGTCATTGTTCAATTTCTTGATCACTTTTAACAGACATTTTCACCAACCAGCTTTTAATATTCATAAATTTGGAGACAAATGGATTAATTTAGCAATAATTTGTGAATCTTGTCCTCTCCATAATAAAGGTTGCTTAGCACTAGTGTAAGGAAATTGCCTCTAAATTACCTACTTGTTATCTCATTGATAGCTTTGTAAAAGTTGTTTTACTCTCACTATGTCTATGTCTCTATCTCTCTGTCTATGATGCTCAGCCCACGCCCCATATCAGTACCATTGCCACGCCACGGCCGCAGGGAGATAACAACCAAGCGGAGGGCGCCACAGCCCCCCTCCTGTATTGATAGCAGTCCTGAATATTACTGAGATAAGAAAGGGTTCAGCCGTAGACACATTACGAAGGAAGTTCCGCATAATCAGCTGAACCCAAGGACGCCTACGTCAAACTATGGCACCTTCTGCATTCCTGTTGTGACTACTAAGAGAGTAAACAAAGGGGAACTTAGACACACTGCTAACCTAACAAACCTAATACCTATTACCTCCAAACCTAAACCAACCATAAAGCCTATCAATAATACCATCAGGATGGGTCTGCTTAATGTTAGGTCTCTTAATAACAAATCATTTTTAGTCAACGATTTTATTACCACCTCTAAACTGGATTTTATGTTTTTAACTGAAACATGGCTAGAACAAAATAACAGTGCAACCATTCTGATCGAGACAGCTCCTCCAAACTATAACTTTTTTGATGTATGTAGATCTGGAAAAAGAGGTGGAGGGGTTGCTGCTATATTTAAAAATGTATTTCAGGGGAAACAGATGTCACTTGGTGATTTTCCATCATTCGAATACCTTTGTGCTGTATTGAAATGTTCCCCCAGAGTTCTCCTATTAATTATTTACAGGCCTCCTAAATATTATGCGAATTTTTTCGATGACTTTACAGAATTATTGTCTAGCATCTCCACTGACTTTGACTGTCTAGTTATAACTGGTGATTTTAATTTTCATACTGATGGTTTGAATGACAAGGGTGCAAAATATTTTTTT
This sequence comes from Amblyraja radiata, assembly GCF_010909765.2. Classification (NCBI taxonomy): domain Eukaryota; kingdom Metazoa; phylum Chordata; class Chondrichthyes; order Rajiformes; family Rajidae; genus Amblyraja; species Amblyraja radiata. The sequence goes on from NC_045991.1 coordinate 7,098,887, forward strand.
ACTATTTTAGACACATTTGACCTGTCTCAACATGTGAAAGAGGCTACTCATTGTAATGGGCACACCCTGGACTTGATTATCACAAAGGGTCTCATTGTTTCTGATATTTTCGTGACTGATCCTTCATTGTCTGACCACTTCTGTGTTTTCTTTAATATATCTTTTATTCCCGACATACAGACAAAATCAAATACTGTCAAAAAACGGTATATAAATGAACATTCTAATGTACTCTTTAAAAATGCCATCTCCTTCTTACCACCTCTAAACCCATGTTCTGCTGATGATCTTGTAGATAACTTTAACTCCAAAATTGTGAAAGTTATAGATGTCATTGCACCTGTTACGGTTAAAACGATTTCTGGTAAGCAAAAGGCACCCTGGAGAAAAGCTGCTTTTGTAACAGCCCAGAAAAGAGATTGCCGGAAAGCTGAGCGCATCTGGCGGAAAACAAAACTTCATATTCACCATGACATCTATAAAGAGAGCCTCCGTGCCTACAATTTAGACTTAAAAAGTGCTAGAGAAACATTTTTCTCCAATATCATTAACAACAACACTAACAAGGCAACAACCCTATTTGCAACTGTTGACAGACTGACCAACCCCCCAACACAATTACCACCTGAACTCCATTCCACGCAGAAATGCAATGAGTTTGCATTATTCTATACAGATAAAATTGAAGGCATCAGACGTGCCATCAATATCACCGCTTCAAACAAAAATGTTGGATCACCACCCTGTTTAGGCAAAGGTAACGTGGCAATGATGACATGCTTTAATGTCATAGACTCTAAAACTCTTGTGGAAACGGTGACACAACTAAGGCCATCCACCTGCTGCCTTGATGCTTTACCTACCAACTTCTTTAAGAATGTTTTTGACTGCCTAGCAATAGACATACTGCAAATAGTTAACAGCTCTCTTCAATCAGGCAATTTCCCAAAAGCCTTGAAAACTGCAGTTATTAAACCTCTTTAAAAAAGCGGTGCCTAGATGCCTCTATTATTAACAACTATAGACCAATATCAAACCTATCTTTCATAAGTAAAATCATTGAGAAAGTTGTCCTCCAGCAACTTAATCACTTCCTGGCTTCACAACTGGCTGCTACGACAACTTCCAGTCAGGATTTCGACCTCTTCATAGCACCGAGACCGCTCTTATTAAAGTTGTAAACGACATCCGTCTTAACACAGACTCTGGCAAAGTTTCAATATTAATGCTATTAGACCTCAGTGCTGCATTCGACACTGTTGATCACTCAATACTTTTGGACCGGTTGGAAAAATGGGTGGGGCTCTCAGGCACAGTCTTAAGTTGGTTCAGGTCATATTTACAAGATAGGAACTATTTTGTTTCCATTGGCGACTTTGTATCAGAACCAACCAACGTGACGTGTGGAGTACCGCAAGGTTCGATCTTAGGGCCCTCTTTATTCAACATCTACATGCTCCCACTAGGGCAATTCATGCGAAATAATAATATTGACCACCACTGCTATGCCGATGACACTCAAATCTATGTAGCGCTATCACCAAATGACTATCGCCCCATAGATCTGTTGTGCCAGTGCATTGAGCAAGTCAAAGACTGGATGTGCCAAAATTTTCTCCAACTAAATAAGGACAAAACGGAGATAATTGTTTTTGGTGCTAAAAAAGAAAGGCTTAAAGTAACCCAACACCTTCACTCTCTGTCCCTGAAAACTTCAAACAAAGCCAGAAATCTTGGGGTCATTATGGATTCAGATTTAAATTTCGACAGTCACATCAAATCAGTAACAAAATCGGCCTACTATCACCTCAAAAACATAGCAAGATTAAGAGGACTCATGTCAGCTCAAGACTTAGAAAAACTTGTACATGCCTTTATTAATAGTAGGCTAGATTATTGTAACGGTCTCCTTGCAGGTCTTCCAAAAAAAACTGTCAGGCAGCTACAGCTTGTTCAGAACGCTGTTGCTAGAGTTCTAACAAAGTCCAAAAAATTTGAGCATATTACACCAATTCTTAAATCCTTACATTGGCTCCCTGTATGTCAGAGAATTGATTTTAAAATCCTGCTGCTCACCTATAAATCACTACATGGTTTAGGGCCAAAGTATATCACTGACATGCTTCCACTATATAAGCCTTCTAGACCGCTAAGATCTTCTGAAACCAATCTGCTAGTGATTCCCAGAGTAAATACAAAACATGGGAAAGCAGGATTTAGTTACTATGCAACAAATAGCTGGAATAAACTTCCTGAAGATTTAAGACTTGCCTCAACTTTGACCACTTTTAAAACAAGACTGAAAACTTTTATGTTTACTTTAGCTTTCAGCTAAATCTTAACTACATTGCACTTTTAACTTTTGCACTTTTTATAATGCATTTTTAATTTTGCTTTTCTTTTCTTTTAGTTCTTCTATTTTATTTCATTTATTGTATGACATGTTTTCATGTGAAGCACTTTGAGTCTGCCTCGTGTATGAAATGTGCTATATAAATAAAGTTGCCTTGCCTTGCCTTGCCTAAATGGAAAAGTATATTATGGTTTTCATCTTTTCCCGAAGTAAAATTTCACATTTTTCTACCGATACTTAATCATTTTGAGAACTCTTCTAGTGTTTCCATATTTTTTTTAAACACAACACTGCATTTTTGAAATGTTGGTTTTGTCCCACTATAAATATGTTAGATTTGTTTTTTGCTTGGACCTTTTAATCCACTTCATGATCTTTTGTATATTTGTAAGTCCAAATTCATTTTTTCCCTTCAGATTCTTAGATAGCTAGCCTAGAAATTTGCCACATCAGAAAAACAAGTGTTGCAAAGTTGAAAATTGTATTACTGTGACATCATGTAATTTGGTGCATTATTTTAGTGAGTGATTTGTTAACCTAACATCCAGCTCAGCAAAATAATGGCAAATACCAAATTCATCTCCAGGGAGATTTTCAATGACATTGGTCTAAATAACGACTGCCATTGATCACGGAGAAGAGCCAGCTTTTATTAATCAAGCTGAAACTGAATATCATTAAACAGCAAATCTATGTTCTTGTAGTCTGATTGTTGCATGCTGTAAGCATGTTTATAGAACTGTACAGCACAAGAACAGACCCTTTGGGCCACAGTGTCTGTGTTGAACATGATGCCAAGACCATCTCTTGCTTACCTGTGTATTTAATCCGTAAACCCTACATTCCTTGCACATTCATGTGCCGATCAAAAAGCCTCAAATGCCACTATCATTTCTATCTCATCCCCAACCTTAGGCACTCAACCTGTGTAAAAAATGAAATAAAAATAGATCTATAAAGATTGTCCTCCACATTGCATTCAAACTTTGCAGCCCACACCTTAAAGCTATGCCCTCTAGTATTTGATTTTTCCATTCTGCAGATTAAAAAGATTCTGACTGTATCTGATCTATGCCACTCATTTTATATACTTCTATCAGGTCTCGGTGAAACCTCTGAAGTTCGAGGGAAAACAATCTTAATTCTGACTAACCTCTCCCTGTCGCAAATACCCCCTAACCCAGACAAACTTAACAATTTCAGACATTTGCAATCACAAATATCTTATAGTGCCTCTGGATCTTACACTCCTAATCATAGTTCGACGACAGATGGCACAATGGGCTAAGTGTTCGGCTGGCGACCGGATGGTAGCCGGTTCGAATCCCGCTTGGAGTGCATACTGTCGTTGTGTCCTTGGGCAAGACACTTCACCCACCTTTGCCTGTATGTGAATGTGTGTGAGTGATTGGTGGTGGTCGGAGGGGCCGTAGGCGCAGATTAGCAGCCACGCTTCCGTCAATCTGCCCCAGGGCAGCTGTGGCTACAGAAGTAGCTCACCACCACCGAGTGTGACTGAAGAATGTATGAATAATGCGATGTAAAGCGCCTTGAGAATTCTAGAAAGGCGCTATATAAATCCCATCCATTATAGTTGTCAAGAAGTTAGTCCTCAAGACAACATAGATTAGTAATTATTTCTGAAGAGGCGGAATTGATAATATCATTTTTTACACAGAGAGTGGTGAATCTGTGGAATTCTCTGCCACAGAAGGTAGTTGAGGCCAGTTCATTGGCTATATTTAAGAGGGAGTTAGATGAGGCCCTTGTGGCTAAAGGGATCAGGGGATATGGAGAGAAGGCAGGGATGGGATACTGAGTTGGATGATCAGCCATGATCATATTGAATGGCGGTGCAGGCTCGAAGGGCCGAATGGCCTACTCCTGCACCTATTTTCTATGTTTCTATGTTTCTAATTAAAATTTCAAAGTTACTGAGTTTTGATTCTGCTTCATATGTGGAAAGAAGTATGACTTTACATGGAAGCATTGGAGAGGATACAAATATGATCAACAGGTGTGGTACCAAAATTGGGAATTACTCCTCAATTTTGAACAATTAGTTAATTTGGCTGGGAACAACAGGAATTTAACAAGATACTTAGGTTCTCCATTTCACCCACAACAATGGCTTATTTCAGACCCAACCATATGTCACTTTAACCACTTCTTTGCTGTGGCGAGCCAGGAAAGGGATGAGGTCCTCATTCAGGTTCCCAGTGTAGTAGTGGAGAGGGCAGCGACTCATGCCAAGTTCCATACACAGCAGTGTCATCACTGACATATCTAAACAATAAAGCAATGATGATCTATTTTAGCATAATTCCACTCCATTATTCCATTCCTGGACACATCCTGAGCAGTAAACAAGATGCTGCGTAGCATCAATCTTTTTACTTAGATCCTTTCACTTTGTTTGATTCTGTGTGGCACTTTAAGGAAGGCCTTCGAAACATCTCTGGTTCTGATGTATCTTTTGCAGGTTAAGAGTTGTGTAGACGAGGCGGCCATTTCACCAAACATTTTCGCTTGTTTCGCCAAGGCCTGCATCTGTTTTTTGTGCCCCCCTCCCCCCGTTCTGTCTTTTCTCCCCCCCAGATGCACTCTAATTTCTCCCACCATCTCCCTCTTCTTTAACCCTCTACGTCCTATATATATAGAAACATAGAAAATAGGTGCAGGATTAGGCCATTCAGCCCTTGCAGCCAGAACCACCATTCAAAATTATCATGGCTGATCATCCAGAATCATAACCTTGTTCCTGCTTTCTCCCCATAATCCCTTGATTCCATAGTGCTATATCTACCTCTCTCTTGATTTGCCCTACACTGCCACCTGTGGCAGAGAATTCCACAGATTCACAACTCTCTGAGTGAAAAGGTTTTTCCTCATCTCAGTCCTAAATGGCCTACCCCTTATTCTCCCCCAACATGGGGAACATTTTCCTGCATCTAGCCTGTCCAATCCCTTAAACATGTTATGTTTCTATAAGATCCCATCTTATGCTTCAAAATTCCAGTGAATACAAGCCCAGTCTAAATTCCAGTGAATATAAGCCCATTATCTCGCTCCTTCTGTATTGTATTTCACCCCTTTTCTCTCATTATCTGACAGCCTTGTCTCTTTTTTATTTCCAGTGTTTATCCGCCCATCTGCCAATAAAACCTCCTCGCCTGTATTCACCTATAACTTGCTAGGCTTTGTCTCCTCCCACTTCTTTTTCAGCTTTCTCACCTTCCCTATTACAACCCAAAAAAATCACCTTTTAATTCCCTTCAGTGATGTAGCCTGACCTGCTGAGTTATACCAGCACTGTATCAGGGCTTTTTTTCTCTGTTGCCAACCGGGCAACCTAGGCAGCTTTTTCAGTTGCCAAATGACAGTTTAGGTGGTCATTTAAGACGGCTTGCATGGCGTGTGCGGTAATGTGCTCGGACGAAGTGCGCAGTTACCAGTCAGAATTATGCTCATTGAAGCATTCACATATTATTTCTGCTTCAAATAAAGTCACAAACTAAACATATTCACCAATCAAGACATGATATATCCCATAATGACATGCAACAAAATTATAATACAGTATCTCAGCTCTTTTTACACGTTGCAATGAATGCAATTTCTATTATTTCTTTCTACTTCCAAACACATGTGGTTGGATGATTCAGCATATGATCAACCCGTGTCAATAAATCCTGGACCATGGTAACATATATGCTTAACCATGCACACTACAGATTGATGCAAGCATGTTTTCTGTGAAGGACCGAAAATTATCATGACATGGCCATAGCATGGGTCGTTATTGGTACATAAACTCACTTGCTTCCCACATAATTTATCCACAACAAAATATACAGGTTGCAAGGAAATTTCTAAAGGCATTTTATGATAATAGCTGCTAAAACCGACGATACACACCTGACAGGTTAAACATTACACTAACTGACAAGAACTGTCTGTGGAATTCTCTGTCTCAGAGGGCCGCTTCTCTGGATACTTTCAAGAGAGAGCTAGATAGGGTTTTAAAGATAGCGTAGTCAGGAGATATGGGGAGAAGGCACGAACGAGGCACTGATTGGGGATGATCAGCGATGATCACATTGAATGGCGGTGCTGGCTCGAAGGGCCGAATGGCCTACTCCTGTGCCTATTGTCTATTGTCTATAAGAGATGGCTAAATGACATAACTGCAGCAAATGTTCTTTTGGCAATATGTTTAAAGGTGTCAAAAAGCCACATTACCGGATATTCAGATTAGATGTATGTGTCGTGAACAGCAATGAAGATTCCAAGTTTGTATTTAAAAAAATATATATGGATAAACGCTGTTTCCATCATTCCCACTTTAGGTGGCCATTGGCAATTGGGCAACCGTTAATATCGGGCCCTGCTGTATGTTTTATCTTTGGTGTGCTAGTTGTAAATGTGCGCGGCATCTGCTAAATTATTTATTTTTTATGTACCCTGCTACCATATCTTTAATTTAAGTCCACAGTCTAGCATTTCCCTAATGCTGATGCCAGCCTAACTGACCTGCAGTTCCTCATTTTCTATCTCCCTCTCTCCAGAAATAGTGAGGCGTCATTTGCTCTCTTCCAATTTGTGTGAACCATTCTGCAACCTACGGAATTTTGGAAGATGATGAACAGTGCGCCTGCCTGAAAGGCTACGGATCAAGTTCTGGAATTTGGGCAGCTATTTTCCAGCCGGCACGGACTCCATCTTCTATGTCACCAACTCTACGATTCCTTGAAACCGGCAAGACGTCTGATTGACACAACACAGTGGAAACCTGGAGCGATCTCCCCAAAAGGCTTTTTGGATGCTGTGGGTCAGTTGGTACTTTCACTGCCATGTTCAATAGGAATTTTGGTGGGAGGGTTAATGAGGGATTCGGAGCAAATGTGCATAAATTAATCTGAGCACAGGCCTTCCCTGACTAACAAATGGATTCCATTTGTACAGATGTTGATTTTTGTACGTCAGAAAATAGACAACAATCACTCTATGTTTACCATTTAGTAATGAATGGCATTAAAAAACACATAATGCTGACAAGAAGGAACAATGTTAAAAGAGACAAAACTAGTTCTAACGTTCCTAGAAATGAACGTATGTATGTACATCGGAGTTTTGAATTTAATATTGGAGCTTTTCTGCATGTATGGGTTTCTCGTAAGTGGGGCATTTGTTACTCTGGGATGGCCTGGGTACTGCTCTGTCATTGTGTAATTTAATGTCAAGAAAAATATTAGAGGAACTGAATTGATTATGCTTTTAGCTTTGAAGAGGGATGTTGTGCTGATCATCTAATTGAGGTATAGAAAAGTATTTATGGCACGGAATATAATGTTATATTCAGGAGGGAGAGAGGGATGGAATGCTGAGGCACAACAAATTTGCCATATGCTTGTTTAGTTTCTGTAATGAAGAATGAATTGTAATCTGGCAAGCAAAGTCATGAATGGATTGTCTCACGATTCCCAGGCATACTTTACACATGCCTGGCTATTTCACGTAATAGATCAAAAGTATTGCCTTTGATTCTTTTTCACTAAATCTGTATCCCTTGGTTGGAAACCTTTATGCCTTTGACAAGAAGCGTATGTACGTGACTGATCTATGAACACTTCTTTTAACCTTCTCTAAGCACGACAATCCCACTTTCTTTGGATTTTTCATGGATGTGAAGCCTTTCATCTTGATACCATTCTTGTTGTTTAATGCAGTCGAACAGACTTGTGTAGAAGCGATTTGTAAAAACGTAGCATACCTTGCTTTTATACTTTGCTTCTCTGTTCCAAAGGTTCAGTGTTCCTTTTTTAAACTGACTATTCAACCAACTTGTTCTGCAATTGTTAAAAATTGCCTTTGTACATCTGCAGCGGTCTCTGTCCCAACATTCCCCATAAAATTGTACCATTTAGTTTACATGGAATTCTAGAGGTGAGAGCTGGGTTACTGTTCCTTCTCCGTTGCTAATGTAGCACATCGTGCAGTGTAGCATTGAATCCACTGATGAGGTGATGTGGAATGCTTGGTTTTAGGTACTGGTCATTCCAACCAATGACAGGACTCAGACACAAGTCATAGACAACTCTAGACTGTCATTAGAACATTGGACATTAAAAACTACTGTAGAATTGCATGTAAACATGGGTGACAAACTGCATTAATATTTCCCATCATTACAAGCATCTGATAATGCCACAAAATACTCCTGCCAGAAATATGCAAAACACTTTTGCTTTAATTAAACTAATAATCCCATTACAAATTGCCTTACTTGCAAAGCCTAGATGTTTTTGTGTCACCGTCAGAGTGGTAAATGTGACGTATCCTTCCTGAGTAATCGATTTTAAATGCATTTACGTTCAAAAGTCATTCGAGTTGATTTAACCATTCGCCCCATTCAGTCTACTCCGCCATTTAATCATGGCTCATCTATCTTTCCTTCCCGACCCCATTCTCCTACTTTCTCCCATAACCTTTGACACTGTTCCTAATCAAGAACATGTCAATCTCTGCTTTAAGCATACCCAATGACATGGCCTCCACAGCCACCTGTGGCAATGAATTCCACAGATTCACCACTCTCTGACTGAAGAAATTCATCCTTATCTTTCTATAGGTATGTCCTTTTATTCCGAGGCTATACCCTGTGGTCCGAGACGCTCCTACTAGTGGAAACATCCTCTCCACATCCACCCTATCCAGGCCTATCATTATTCTGAAAGTTTCAATTAGGTCCTCTCTCGTCCTTCCAAACTCCAGTGAGAGCAGGTCTTGAGTGGACAAACGCTCATACGTTAACCCAATCATCCCCGGGATCATTCTCGTAAACCACCTCTGGATGTTGGCACAGCCGGTCCCCACCTCGGATGTAGGCCCAAAACTGCTCACAATACTCCAAATGCAGTCTGACCAGTGCCTTCTAAAGCCGCAGCATTACATCCCTGTTTTTATATTCAAATTCTCTCGAAATAAATGCTTTTAGATCACTTGCCAGGCTTTGTTTTCTCCCCCTCCCCCCTCTAGACAAGCCTGTTGGACACCTGCTTCACACTTATGTTCTGCCTCCACAATCAGCAATACTGAAAAACTGCAACTCTTCCCGCCAGTTTTTAAAACCTTTTTCTTGTTAAAAAGCCGACTTACTTCCAGCAAGATGGCTCTTCTCCCTCTGGCTTCAGTTTTTGCATTAGAAATAATAATAATAATAATAATAATGGATGGGATTTATATAGCGCCTTTCTACAATGCCCAATGATCCTTTGCTTCCATTGTGTTTGATACTCCCACACTCTGGCCAGGGACCCCATCCACATCTGTGCTTTCTGCGGATTCACTCTCATGAAGTGATCTTGCATCTCCCAAAGTAACTGTTGGTGCAAGTGCATCCAACACTAGATGGATTAGTTCAAATTACTCAGCATCATATCTGGCAAGGTACACAAAAATGCTGGAGAAACTCAGCGGGTGCAGCAGCATCTATGGAGCGAAGGAGATAGGCAATGTTACGGGCCAAAACCCTTCTTCAGACTGATAGGGGGGTGGGGGGAGGCGGGGAGAAGAAAGGAAAAAGGAGGAGGAGCCCGAGGGCTGAGTTAGGAAGGGGAGGAGACAGCAAGGGTTAACAGAATTGTGAGAATTCAATGTTCATGCCACCAGGATGCAGACTCCCCAAGCGGAATATGAGGTGCTGTTCTTCCAATTTCCGGTGTTGCTCACTCTGGCCGTGGAGGAGGCCCAGGACAGAGAGGTGGATACGGAATGGGAGGGGGAGTTGAAGTGCTGAGCCACCGGGATGTCAGGTTGGTTAGTGCGGACCGAGCGGAGGTGTTGGGCGAAACGATCGCCAAGCCTACGCTTGGTCTCACCGATGTACATCAGCTGACATCTAGAGCAGCGGATGCAATAGATGAGGTTGGTGGAAGGGGTGGAGTGGCGGGGAAGGGAAGAATTGACAAGGGAATTGCGGAGGGAGCGGTCTTTGCGGAAGGCAGACGGAGGGAGATGGGAAGATGTGGCGAGTGGTGGAGTCACGTTGGAGATGGCAAAACTGATGGAAGACAATTTGTTGTATGTGCCGGCTAGTGGGGTGAAAGGTGAGGACCAGGGGGACTCTGCCCTTGTGACGAGTGGGGGGATGGGGAGAGAGAGCAGTGTTACGGGGTATGGAGGAGACCCTGGTGCGAGCCTCATCTATAGTAGGGGTGGGGAACCCCCGTTCCCTGAAGAATGAGGACATTTGCGATGCCCTGGTGTGGAACACCTCATCCTGGGAGCAGATGCGGCGTAGACGGAGGAATTGGGAATAGGGGATGGAGTCAGTGGGTTTATAGTGGATGTCGGTCAGAAGTCTCTCACCTGCGATGGAGATAGTGAGGTCAAGGAATGGTAGAGAAGTGTCGGAAATGGTCCAGGTGTATTTGAGTGCCGGATGGAAGTTAGTGGTGAAGTTGATGAAGTCAGTCAATTGTGTGTGGGTGCAGGAGGTGGCACCAAAGCAGTCGTCGATGTAGCGGAGGTAGAGGTCGGGGATGGGGCCATGGTACGCCTCGAACAAGGATTGTTCGACGCACCCGACAAAGAGGCAGGCGTAGCTGGGGCCCATGCGCGTGCCCATAACTACGCCTTGTATTTGGAAGAAATGGGAGAAGTCAAACGAGAAGTTATTGAGGGTAAGGACCAGTGGACGGGTATAGGTTGCTCCTCCGGCCGAGGATGAACCGGAGGGCTTTGAGACCATCCTGGTGGGGGATGGACGTGTAGAGTGACTGGACGTCCATGGTGAAGATGAGAGGATGGGGATCTAGAGAATGGAATCCGCAGAGACGACGGAGAGTGTCTGAGGTGTCTTGAACATAGGTAGGGTGGGATTTAACCAAGGGGGATAGGATGGAGGCATGTGGAAATGAGTTTGGTAGGGCACAAACAGGCAGAGACAATGGGCCTGCCAGGACAGTCAGGTTTGTGGATTTTGGGGAGAAGGTAAAATCGGGCCGTGCGGGGCTGGGGAACGATGAGGTTGGAGGCTCGGGGGGGCAGGGCGTCGGAGTTGATGAAGTTGGTGATGGTGCTAGAGATGGTGGCCTGGTGCTCGTCAGTGGGGTCATGGTCCAGGGGTAAGTAGGAGGAGGTGTCCGAGAGTTGGCGCGTGGCCTCGGCTTTGTAGAGATCGACGCGCCAGACTACCACGGCACCTCCCTTGTCGGCAGGTTTGATAACCCAGTCTGGGTTGTTGTGGAGTGAGTCGACTGAGCGCTTGATATTAAGCAACAAAATGCTGGGATTCTCATTTGGAAAGAAGGCGACGTGATTTACCATTTGGGCATTTACTCGTCTGACCATGTTTGTGGAGCGAGTCTGTGAAGAGACGGACCTGAGTCCGTGTGACAGAAGCGCCGGCGTAATCCCGCTCAACATAGGGTTAGGGTTAGGGTTAGACCGGCAAACAGGACTGTCAGAAGAAGCACGTTGGGACTGGGTGGCAAATGTTGTGCCTATTTTCAGGAAGGGCTGCAAGGAACATGCGGGGAACTATGGGCCGGTAAGGTTAACATCTGTAATTGGTAAGTTGCTGGAGAGTATTCTGAGGGATAGGATATCAATGAATAAGTTTATTGGCCAAGTAATCACATACAAGGAATTTGCCTTGTTGAATTTACAGGCATTTGGGTGGGCGAGGGCTAATTAGGGATAGTCAGCATGGTTGTGTACGTTGGAGGTCGTGTCTCATAAATCTGATTGATTGTTTTGAAGACGTGAGCAAAAAGGTTGATAAAGGCAGAGCTGTAGATGTTGTGTACACGGACTTTATAACAAGAGGAATCGAATATAGGAGCAAAGAGGTCCTTCTGCAGTTGTCCAGAGCCCTAGTGAGACCACACCTGGAGTATTGTGTGCAGTTTTGGTCCCCTAATTTGAGGAAGGACACTTTTGCTATTGAGGGAGACCAGCGTAGATTTACAAGGTCAATTCCCGGGATGGCTGGAATGTCATATGCTGATAGAATGGAGCAGCTGGGCTTGTACACTGTGCAGTTTAGAAGGATGAGAGGGCATCTCATTGAAACGTATAAGATTGTTAAGGGTTTGGACACACTAGAGGCAGGAAACATGTTCCCGCTGTTGGGGGAGCCCAGAACCAGGGGCCAGACACAGTTTAAGAATAGGGAGTAAGCCATTTAGAATGAAGATGAGGAAACACTTTTTCTCACAGAGAGTGGTGAGTCTGTGGAATTCTCTGCCTCAGAGGGCGGTGGAGGCGGATTCTCTGGATGCTTTCAAGAGAGAGCTAGATAGGGCTTTTAAAAATTGCGGAGTAAGGGGATATGGGGAGAAGGCAGGAACGGGGTACTGATTGTGGATGATCAGCCATGATCACATTGAATGGCGGTGCTGGCTCGAAGGGCCAAATGGCCTACTCCTGCACCTGTTGTCTGTTGTCTATTGTCTAGTAAAGCGTTCGACAATGTGCCGCACAGTAGGCTGCTCTGGGAGGTTAGATCTTATGGCATCCAAGAAGAGATATCAGAATGGATAGAAAATTGGCTCCATGGAAGGAAGCAGAGGGTGATGGTGGAAGGTTGCTTCTCTGAATGAAGGCCTGTGATTAGTGGTGTGCCACAAGGTTCCATTAGAATAATACGTGGAAATGTACGTTGTATAGTTTGGATCAAATATTGCCCAACTCACTGCTGACCACGGCCAACAATACGACCACCTGCGAAGGGAATATTAAGGTGGCGGATGGTCACGGGTTAGTCATTAACCCGTAGGTGGAAAGATATATCAATGTTCCACCATTATCGTTACTTTCTGGGCTGGACAATTTAAATTGCACACATTTCCCGTGAATTGAGTGGGAAGAAAGCCAGACACTGTGGGAATGTACCAAATCCAGGAGGGTAAATTCCTACTTTAATCGGCAGAAGTTTGGTCCATTGGGAGTTTTTTTTCTTGCATTTCCACATCTGACCTGTCTGACATCTACAATTCCTTCTTTCTAATCTGCCAACGCAGTTTGATGTTAAGAAGGATGAAGTTTGGGGAGTCGTGAAGTGTATTGGATAAAATCCGCTGGCATCTATTTCGGGTTATTGAGTGACGAAGGAAAGGAGCTTGCACGAACATTGAGGGAGGTCATTCTCGAACCACTGGCGAGGTCCTAGAATGGGAACCAGCTAATGGTGTTCCACTGTTTTAGTAAGGGTGCAGGGATAATTTAGCGATTGATAGGCTGGTGAGCATAATGTCACCAGTAGGGAAGGTATTGTAGAGGATAATTTAGGAAAGGATTTACTTACATTTGGATGAAAATTAGTTAATTAGTGGCTTTGAACGCTACCGAGTTACTCTTGAGCCAACAACAATTGCCGACATGTGGTAAAAATGATGTCATGCAGTGTTTTTCTCTCTAAAAAGCCTCCCCTGATTACATTTCTTAGAGTTACGGAATGAAGGTATATGGGGAGAAAGCAGAAACTGGGTACTGATTTTGGATGATCAAAACGGCATTTGATCACGTCCCCCGTGATAGGGGAATCCGAGATTAAGATGCACGGGTTCTACAGTGTTTTAGTCGTATGGATATAAAACTGGTTCATTGATAAAAAGGCAGAGGTTCGCGGTGGGAGAACGATGTCCAGGCGGGAGATCTGTGACCAGTGGAGTTATAGCTAGATTGGTGCTGGGACCTCTGTTGATATGACTTTGACATGAAAGTAGATTACTAAATAGTTGGCCGTAGGTTGCCGACTCCTGTCCTAGATTTCAGGCCTCATTGTGACCCCCCCATGTTTTAAAAGCGATTTCCGCTTTGAAAGCAGCAATTCATTCACTTAAACGCGTGTTTTCTTTTGCATTAGACGGACCTCTTGTCATTAAGACCAGTAATCTTTATATTTTGGGGTACAGAGACAATAGTGGAGACGTTGAAGCAGGCAGGGTCTGTACAGTTTACAGGGACTGGTTGAAAATGTTGTGTAGACCAGTGCCAGTTGTTCGGCACAAAGCTAGAGGGAAAGGGGGAAACTTTGTCCGGTCCTGGAGATTTCCGGCTTTTCTTTCTTCTTAACAGCCTCTCCATCTCCTCAATTTCTATTGTTAGTGATGGAGAAGTGGTCAGATTGGTGTTGGGCAGCAAGGAGGGGGTAGATAGTGGACGATGGCCCAGTCTTTACAGATTGGAGTCAGGCTGTAAGTGGGTATTAAGTAGTTAGTTGGGGAGGAGTGGGTGAGGAAGGGTCCAGTCATGCTGTGAGGAGATGTGAAGTGTTGTTTGGGGAGTGGGGATGGGGTATCAGAGTTACGTTTCTGTTTGTCGAATCTGCAGTAGAACTCGTTCAGGTCGTTGGTCAGCTGACGATTGTCCGAGGAGCTGGGGACTTTCCTCCTGTAGCTGATGATACCTTGCAAACCCTTCCAAACTGAAGAAGAGTCACTAGCTGAGAACTTGCTCCTCAACATTCCTTTCCTTTCCTTGGCAGCTCTGATTCCTCATCTCAGCTTGTACTTGGCCTGCCTGTACAGGTCTGCATCCCTGCTCCTGTAGGCCTCCTCTTTAGACTGTCGGAGCTGTCTGAGTTCTGCATTGAACCAGGGCTTGTTGTTGTTGAACCAGGTCCGGGTCCTAGTGGAAATGTAACTGTCCGCACGAAAGCTGACATATGATGATACAGTGTCTGTATGGTCATCGAGGCTTGTGGTTGCTACCCTGAACACATTCCAATCCGTACAGTCAAAGCAGGATTGTAGGTTTTCAATGCCCTCGCTTGTCCAACTTTTCATTGTTGTGTCCACAGTCTTAGCAGCTTTTAGTTTCTGCCTGTAGGTCGGTATAAGGTGAACTATGCAATGATTTGAGAGACCCAGACCCGCCCGGGGAACAGAACGATATGCGTTCTTGATTGAAGTGTAACAGTGTTCTCGACTCACTGGTGGGGCAAGTCTGTATTTTAGAATGTCTTGGCTGAGGTTAGAAACATAGAAACATAGACAATAGGTGCAGGAGTAGAGGCCATTCGGCCATCCGAGCCTGCACCACCATTCAATATGATCATGGCTGATCATCCAACTCAGTATCCTGTACCTGCCTTCTCTCCATACCCCCTGATCCCTTTAGCCACAAGGGCCACGTCTAACTCCCTCTTAAATATAGCCAATGAACTGTGGACTCAACTACCTTCTGTGGCAGAGAATTCCACAGATTCACCACTCTCTGTGTGAAAAATGTTTTCCTCATCTCGGTCCTAAAAGATTTCCTCCTTATCCTTAAAATGTGACCCCTAGTTCTGGACTTCCCCAACATCGGGAACAATCTTCCTGCATCTAGCCTGTTCAACCCCTTAAGAATTGTGTAAGTTTCTATAAGATCCCCCCTCAATCTTCTTGTTAAAGTCCCCCAAGACAATGACCATGGAGTCTAGGAAGTCACTCTCTACCCTCATTACCTGGTCAGAGAGTTGCGTAGCGCCTCTGTACGCAAGCTTGGGGGGGGGGGGGGGGAATGTAAACTCCAACAAGAATAAAAGAGGTAAATTCCATCGGAGAAAAAAACGGTGTTGTAGTTTATAAAGAAGGATTCTAGATTGGGAGAACATATGTTAGACAGTACCGTGATGTGGCTGCCCCAGTCCTGGTTAGATTAGAAGCGTATTCCACCGCCTCTTGATTTCCCTGCTGCCTCTACTTCACCGTCCGCTCTATGTAGTTGAACGGCATTGTCCACGGTCACCACAATCTCTAAAGCCACCTCTTTCAGAATCCTAGGGTGCAGTCCATCCGGTCCAAGTGACCTATCCACCTTCAGCCCATTCAGCTTCCCAAGCACCTTCTCCATAGTAATAGCCACAACACTAACTCCTACCCCCTGACTATGTTGAATTTCAGGCACGTTGCTGGTGTCTTACACTCTGAAGACTGATGCACAAAAGTTATTCAACTCCTCTGCCATTTCTTTATTCCCCATTATCACTTCTCCTGCATCATTCTCTAGCGGTCCAACGTCCACGCTTGCCTCTTTCATACTCTTTGTGTAACAGAAGAAACTCTTGCTGCCTTGGTATATATTATTGGCTAACTTCCCTTCGTATTTCACCTTTTCTCCATGTGTTGTCTTTTTAGTTACCTTCTGTTGTTATTTAAAAGCTTCCCAATACTCTGGCTTTCCACGTATCTTTGCTATGTTACACGCCTTCTCTTTTAATTTTATACTGTCCTTGACTTCCATTGTCAGCCACGGGCGCCTCTTTCTCCACCCCGAATCTTTCTGAATCGTTTGAATGAAAAGATCCTGCATCTTCTGGATTATTCCCAGAAATTCCTACTATTGCTGTTCCATCATCACCCCTTTCTAGTCAACTTTGGCCAGCTCCTCCCTCATGACTCTGTAGTCCACTTTGCACAGATGTAATACGAACATATCCAAATTCATCTTCTGGCTGTCAAATCGCAGGTTAAATATTATCACATTATGGTCGCTACCTCCGACTGGTTCCTTTACCGTGAATTCCCTTATGAAATCCAGTTCATTACACAACATTAAATCCAACACTGCCTTTTCGCCGGTAGACTCCACTGCCAGGTGCTCTAAGAATCCATCGCGGAGGCCATGTACAAATTCACTTTCTTGTGGTTCAGTATCTGAAGCTGATTTTCCCAGTTTACCTGCATATTAAAATATTCCATGACGACTGTAGCATTTTCTTTCTTACATGCCGATTGTGTCTCCTGATATAACTTGTAGCCTATATCCTGGCTACTCTTTGGGGGCTGTAAATAACTCCCATTGTGGTATTTTTACCCTTACAATTTCTCAGCTCTACTCACAAAGACTCTACATCTTCTGATCCTATGTCACCCCTCGCTAAAGATCGAATTTAATTCCTTACCAACAGAGCTTCCCCACCCCTCTGACCACCTGTCTGTCTTTCCGGTACAACGTATAACCTTGAATATTCAGCTCCCTGCTCCGATCCTCTTGCAGCCACGTCTCTGTAATTTCCACAACAGCATACATTCATTAAGGTGAGGGGAGATAATTTAATAGGAATCTGAGGGGGTAAGCTTTTCACACAAAGGGCAGTGGATACATGGAACAAACAGCCAGCTGGGTTAGTTGAGGCTGGGACTATCCCAACGTGTAAGAAACTGTTAGATATGTATATGGATAGGACAGGTTTGGAGAAATGCGGGCCAAACGTGGGCAGGTGGGACGAGTGTAGATGGGAAATGATGGCCGTTGAGGGCAAGATTGGCTGAAGGGCCTATTTCCCCGCTGTATCACTCTATGATTATGACTCATATTTGAAACATCAGGTTGAATTGCGTTCTCCGCAATCATGAGAGCTTCAGGGAGTTGCACCAGAGTGCTGCAAGAGATGGTTTCTGCTGTCTGTGGGGATAGTGCTCGTGCCCTTTAAACTGGAGGGAAATGAGTGTGGGCTCTGTTTGATGTTCACAAAACGACGAGGACTGTTGTGAGACTGGACACTTGAAAAACATATCGCCTTAGCACAGGTGTCCATAATCGGAGTTGAGACGCTTCAGGTGACGGTTATGTGGGCATTTAAGTAACGGTTATGCCACCCACCCTGAGCTTCAGGTATACAACATGTTGCCTGATTTGGTAATGGATGTCGGCACTCACAACACTTTGAAAAACAATATTTAGATGAGCTCATGAAACGCAATGATAAGTAAGGCTACCATGCGAGTGATGGAAAAATGGAGAATTGCAGATTGCTACATGTTGGATTGCATTGGTACCTTGGGCAGAATGTCCTGCTTCTGACTGTCATTATCTGTGACACTGACTCCAATTAGCTCACGAGAATATCAGCAATCCCAACCTACAATCTTTGTTAATCCGAGACATATTTCACGGCAACTCTGGTGATTTGAGTCGCCAGGAGCTGCTGTTAGATTTTGAATTCCATTCATGATTTCTGCTGAGCTAAATGTATTCCTTTGTGGAAAAACATTGCATGGGAGGTTTCCGGGAGGCAGCCCCGGTACTGTCATTAGTGTAGTGGAAATATAGTTGGGAGATGGCACCAGTGTATATGTAGAACAAGTACTGTTCAACGTCAAGAACAAAAAAGGCAGGCATACCTGGGGCCCATCCGAGCGCCCATGGCTAACTCTTTAACTTGAAGAAAATGAATGGAGTCCGGACAATTTGTTGAGGGCGAGGATGTCTGCCAGCTAGGGAAGAATACTAGTAGGGTGAAATCAATTTGGTCCTTATTCGAAGATGAGCCGGAATGCATTGAGACCTTCCTCGTGGAGATAGACACAAAATGCTGGAGTAACTGAGCGGGCAGGCAGCATCTCTAGAAGATTCTGCCTGTCACCCTGAGTTTGTCCGGCATTTGTCTCTATCTTCGATATAAACCAGTATCTGCGGTTCCTTCCTACACTTTCCTCTTTGTGGATGAAGGTGTACGGGGACCGGACGTCCGTGGCAAAGATTGTCTGGAAATTGAAAGTTATTGAAGTTGAACGGCGTATTAGGTGTCTCGCATGTACAAGGAAGGGATTTGACAAGGGGATAGAAGCAAGAATCAATGTGTGTGGAGATGAGGTCAGTGGGGCAAAGCAGACAAACGCAGTGGGTCTGCAAGGGAAGTTCTGTTGGTGTATTTTGGGGAGGCGATATAACCAGAGAAGATGAGATCATCTGAAGAAGGGTTTCGGCCCGAAACATTGCCTATTTCCTTCGCCCCATTGATGCTGCTGCACCCACTGAGTTTCTCCAGCATTTTTGTGTACCTATTGATCGTCTGTGGGGTCATGGTGAAGGGGTAGGTATGAGGACGTGACCGAGAGATGCCACGGTGGAGGTCAGACTGCCTGGCTACATTTGGCACCTCCCTTGCCGGTGGGCTTAAAAAATGTTTGTGGTTTGTTGCTGAGTGAGCTACAGATGGGGGGAAATTTGAGTGAGTTAGGGTAGTCGAGGTGTCGCCAAGGATAGACACAAAATGCTGGAGCAATTCAGCGTGTTAGGCAGCATCTCTGGTGAAAATGGACATGTGAGGTTTCGGGTAGAGCACCATATCAATTTGTTCCAGAGATGCTGCTTGATGGGTTGAGATGCTCCAGCATCCTTGTGTCCAGGTCTATAGCTGCCTGACAGTGGAAACATGGGTAGACAGAGTGGTATTTGGAGCACTGTGTGCATTTTTGATCGCCCTGTTTTTGGAAAGACATGGAGGTTTTGAGAGGGAGCAGAAGAGTTTACCAGTGGGCTGTCTCGATTAGTCAGCATTATGTACAAGGCAAGGTTGAACAAACTTGGATTGTTATCGCTGGCACTTCAGCAGCTGAGGAAGAACTGATAGCAAAATATAAAATAACAAGGCACATAGATAGGTCTCACAGTCGAAACTTTTTCCAGAATATAAATGTCAAGATCTAGAGACCTTTTAGCTTTAAAGTGAGGTCGTGTTTAAAGGAGATGTGCAGGTGAGGTATTTGCACAAACTCGCCAGCCGACACATACCACAACCCCACCCCACACACACCCCACACCACACACACTCACTTCACACACACATACTCCCTCATACATGCCCGCCACCACACACATATACATATTCCACCCCCCACACACACACACACACACTCACCACCCCACACACACTCTATCCCACATCCACCGCACTCACACCCACACACACACACACACACACACACACACACACACACACACACGCACACACACACACACAATGCCACAGCCACCACACGCACATACCCATTCCACCCCCACGCACACACACACACACACACACAATGATAATTTAGCGATTGATAGGCTGGTGAGCTTAATGTCACCAGTAGGGAAGGTATTGTAGAGGATAATTTAGGAAAGGATATACTTGCATTTGGATGAAAATTAGTTAATTAGTGGCTTTGAACGCTCCCGAGTTACTCTTGAGCCAACAACAATTGCCGACATGTGGTAAAAATGATGTCATGCAGTGTTTTTCTCTCTAAAAAGCCTCCCCTGATTACATTTCTTAGAGTTACGGAATGAAGGTATATGGGGAGAAAGCAGAAACTGGGTACTGATTTTGGATGATCAAAACGGCATTTGATCACGTCCCCCGTGATAGGGGAATCCGAGATTAAGATGCACGGGTTCTACAGTGTTTTAGTCGTATGGATATAAAACTGGTTCATTGATAAAAAGGCAGAGGTTTGCGGTGGGAGAACGATGTCCAGGCGGGAGATCTGTGACCAGTGGAGTTATAGCTAGATTGGTGCTGGGACCTCTGTTGATATGACTTTGACATGAAAGTAGATTACTAAATAGTTGGCCGTAGGTTGCCGACTCCTGTCCTAGATTTCAGGCCTCATTGTGACCCCCCCATGTTTTAAAAGCGATTTCCGCTTTGAAAGCAGCAATTCATTCACTTAAACGCGTGTTTTCTTTTGCATTAGACGGACCTCTTGTCATTAAGACCAGTAATCTTTATATTTTGGGGTACAGAGACAATAGTGGAGATGTTGAAGCAGGCAGGGTCTGTACAGTTTACAGGGACTGGTTGAAAATGTTGTGTAGACCAGTGCCAGTTGTTCGGCACAAAGCTAGAGGGAAAGGGGGAAACTTTGTCCGGTCCTGGAGATTTCCGGCTTTTCTTTCTTCTTAACAGCATCTCCTCAATTTCTATTGTTAGTGATGGAGAAGTGGTCAGATTGGTGTTGGGCAGCAAGGAGGGGGTAGATAGTGGACGATGGCCCAGTCTTTACAGATTGGAGTCAGGCTGTAAGTGGGTATTAAGTGGTGGTTGGGGAGGAGTAGGTGAGGAAGGGTCCAGTCATGCTGTGAGGAGATGTGAAGTGTTGTTTGGGGAGTGGGGATGGGGTATCAGAGTTACGTTTCTGTTTGTCGAACCTGCAGTAGAACTCGTTCAGGTCGTTGGTCAGCTGACGATTGTCCGAGGAGCGGGGGACTTTCCTCCTGTAGCTGATGATACCTTGCAAACCCTTCCAAACTGAAGAAGAGTCACTAGCTGAGAACTTGCTCCTCAACATTCCTTTCCTTTCCTTGGCAACTCTGATTCTTCATCTCAGCTTGTACTTGGTCTGCCTGTACAGGTCTGCATCCCTGCTCCTGTAGGCCTCCTCTTTAGACTGTCGGAGCTGTCTGAGTTCTGCATTGAACCAGGGCTTGTTGTTGTTGAACCAGGTCCGGGTCCTAGTGGAAATGTAACTGTCCGCACGAAAGGTGACATATGATGATACAGTGTCTGTATGGTCATCGAGGCTTGTGGTTGCTACCCTGAACACATTCCAATCCGTACAGTCAAAGCAGGATTGTAGGTTTTCAATGCCCTCGCTTGTCCAACTTTTCATTGTTGTGTCCACAGTCTTAGCAGCTTTTAGTTTCTGCCTGTAGGTCGGTATAAGGTGAACTATGCAATGATTTGAGAGACCCAGACCCGCCCGGGTAACAGAACGATATGCGTTCTTGATTGAAGTGAAACAGTGTTCTCGACTCACTGGTGGGGCAAGTCTGTATTTTAGAATGTCTTGGCTGAGGTTAGAAACATAGAAACATAGACAATGGGTGCAGGAGTAGAGGCCATTCGGCCATCCGAGCCTGCACCACCATTCAGTATGATCATGGCTGATCATCCAATTCAGTATCCTGTACCTGCCTTCTCTCCATACCCCCTGATCCCTTTAGCCACAAGGGCCACGTCTAACTCCCTCTTAAATATAGCCAATGAACTGTGGACTCAACTACCTTCTGTGGCAGAGAATTCCACAGATTCACCACTCTCTGTGTGAAAAATGTTTTCCTCATCTCGGTCCTAAAAGATTTCCTCCTAATCCTTAAAATGTGACCCCTAGTTCTGGACTTCCCCAACATCGGGAACAATCTTCCTGCATCTAGCCTGTTCAACCCCTTAAGAATTGTGTAAGTTTCTATAAGATCCCCCCTCAATCTTCTTGTTAAAGTCCCCCAAGACAATGACCATGGAGTCTAGGAAGTCACTCTCTATCCTCATTACCTGGTCAGAGAGTTGCGTAGCGTCTCTGTACGCAAGCTTGGGGGGGGGGTGGTCCTGGTTAGATTAGAAGCGTATTCCACCGCCTCTTGATTTCCCTGCTGCCTCTACTTCACCGTCCGCTCTATGTAGTTGAACGGCATTGTCCACGGTCACCACAATCTCTAAAGCCACCTCTTTCAGAATCCTAGGGTGCAGTCCATCCGGTCCAAGTGACCTATCCACCTTCAGCCCATTCAGCTTCCCAAGCACCTTCTCCATAGTAATAGCCACAACACTAACGCCTACCCCCTGACTATGTTGAATTTCAGGCACGTTGCTGGTGTCTTACACTCTGAAGACTGATGCACAAAAGATATTCAACTCCTCTGCCATTTCTTTATTCCCCATTATCACTTCTCCTGCATCATTCTCTAGCGGTCCAACGTCCACGCTTGCCTCTTTCATACTCTTTGTGTAACAGAAGAAACTCTTGCTGTCTTGGTATATATTATTGGCTAACTTCCTTTCGTATTTCACCTTTTCTCCATGTGTTGTCTTTTTAGTTACCTTCTGTTGTTATTTAAAAGCTTCCCAATACTCTGGCTTTCCACGTATCTTTGCTATGTTACACGCCTTCTCTTTTAATTTTATACTGTCCTTGACTTCCATTGTCAGCCACGGGCGCCTCTTTCTCCACCTCGAATCTTTCTGAATCGTTTGAATGAAAAGATCCTGCATCTTCCGGATTATTCCCAGAAATTCCTACTATTGCTGTTCCATCATCACCCCTTTCTAGTCAACTTTGGCCAGCTCCTCCCTCATGACTCTGTAGTCCACTTTGCACAGATGTAATACGAACATATCCAAATTCATCTTCTGGCTGTCAAATCGCAGGTTAAATATTATCACATTATGGTCGCTACCTCCGACTGGTTCCTTTAACGTGAATTCCCTTATGAAATCCAGTTCATTACACAACATTAAATCCAACACTGCCTTTTTAGCCGGTAGACTCCACTGCCAGGTGCTCTAAGAATCCATCGCGGAGGCCATGTACAAATTCACTTTCTTGTGGTTCAGTATCTGAAGCTGATTTTCCCAGTTTACCTGCATATTAAAATATTCCATGACGACTGTAGCATTTTCTTTCTTACATGCCGATTGTGTCTCCTGATATAACTTGTAGCCTATATCCTGGCTACTCTTTGGGGTCTGTAAATAACTCCCATTAGGGTATTTTTACCCTTACAATTTCTCAGCTCTACCCACAAAGACTCTACATCTTCTGATCCTATGTCACCCCTCGCTAAAGATCGAATTTAATTCCTTACCAACAGAGCTACCCCACCCCTCTGACCACCTGTCTGTCTTTCCGGTACAACGTATAATCTTGAATATTCAGCTCCCTGCTCCGATCCTCTTGCAGCCACGTCTCTGTAATTTCCACAACATCATACATTCATTACGGTGAGGGGAGATAATTTAATAGGAATCTGAGGGGGTAAGCTTTTCACACAAAGGGCAGTGGATACATGGAACAAACAGCCAGCTGGGTTAGTTGAGGCTGGGACTATCCCAACGTGTAAGAAACTGTTAGATATATATATGGATAGGACAGGTTTGGAGAAATGCGGGTCAAACGTGGGCAGGTGGGACGAGTGTAGATGGGAAATGATGGCCGTTGAGGGCAAGATTGGCTGAAGGGCCTATTTCCTATGTCCGGTAGGCGGCGCGACTCTCGTCTGCAGCGGCCTCTGCAGTCCGTCTGCGTTTTTATTATTTTATGTCTATGTTTTAATGTAGTTTTTGGTATTTTTGTTGGGGTATGTGTGTGGGGGGGTGGGGGTGGTGTGGGGGGTGGGGGGGGTTGGGGGTAACTTTTAAATCTCTCCCTGCACGGGAGACCCGACATTTTGTTTGTCGGGTCTCCGTTGTCGTTGGGGCTGCAACGAGGAGCGGCCTCCAACAGGAAGACCGGGGACTCCAGTGCCGACTACTCACCTCACCGTCGCGGAGCTGGCCGAGTCCAGAGCGGGTGGAGCTGTGGTGGACGCTGCTGCGACCCGACCCCCGGAGATTCGGTGGCTGCAACTGCGGGTTTGGCGGACGGCACCGGGAGCCCGCGGGTACCTGGAGGGAGTCCGCTTTTCAGGGCTCCCGCAACGGCGTTTTTCTCCCGCCCGAGTTGCGGGGTTGAAGAGCTCCTGGAGCGGGGCCTACATCACCGCCCCGCGCGGCTTGGAATGGCCGCGGGAGTTTGCGAGCGCACGCCGGGGGCTCTAACACCAAGACCCGGTGTGCGACCTTGTATCACCCGGCGTGGTTTAATGGCCACGGGACAATCGCCATCGCCCGCCGGGGGCTTTGACTTTGACTTTGACATCGGGGGGGGAATACAGTGGAGAGATAAGTTTTTTTGGCCTTCCATCACAGCAATGTGATGGATGTTTATGTAAAATATGTTGTGTCTTGGGTCTATTTGTTTGTAATGTATGGCTGCAGAAACGGCATTTCGTTTGGACCTCAAGGGGTCCAAATGACAATAAATTGAATTGAATTGAATTCCCCGCTGTATCACTCTATGATTATGACTCATATTTGAAACATCAGGTTGAATTGCGGTCTCCGCAATCATGAGAGCTTCAGGGAGTTGTACCAGAGTGCTGCAAGAGATGGTTTCTGCTGTCTGTGGGGATAGTGCTCGTGCCCTTTAAACTGGAGGGAAATGAGTGTGGGCTCTGTTTGATGTTCACAAAACGACGAGGACTGTTGTGAGACTGGACACTTGAAAAACATATCGCCTTAGCACAGGTGTCCATAATCGGAGTTGAGACGCTTCAGGTGACGGTTATGTGGGCATTTAAGTAACGGTTATGCCACCCACCCTGAGCTTCAGGTATACAACACGTTGCCTGATTTGGTAATGGATGTCGGCACTCACAACACTTTGAAAAACAATATTTAGATGAGCTCATGAAACGCAATGATAAGTAAGGCTACCATGCGAGTGATGGAAAAATGGAGAATTGCAGATTGCTACATGTTGGATTGCATTGGTACCTTGGGCAGAATGTCCTGCTTCTGAATGTCATTATCTGTGACCCTGACTCCAATTAGCTCACGAGAATATCAGCAACCCCAACCTACAATCTTTGTTAATCCGAGGCATATTTCACGGCAACTCTGGTGATTTGAGTCGCCAGGAGCTGCTGTTAGATTTGGAATTCCATTCATAATTTCTGCTGAGCTAAATGTATTCCTTTGTGGAAAAACATTGCATGGGAGGTTTCCGGGAGGCAGCCCCGGTACTGTCATTAGTGTAGTGGAAATATAGTTGGGAGATGGCACCAGTGTACGTGTAGAACAAGTACTGTTCAACGTCAAGAACAAAAAAGGCAGGCATACCTGGGGGCCCATCCGAGCGCCCATGGCTAACTCTTTAACTTGAAGAAAATGAATGGAGTCCGGACAATTTGTTGAGGGCGAGGATGTCTGCCAGCTAGGGAAGAATACTAGTAGGGTGAAATCAATTTGGTCCTTATTCGAAGAAGAACCGGGATGCATTGAGACCTTCCACGTGGAGATAGACACAAAATGCTGGAGTAACTGAGCGGGCAGGCAGCATCTCTGGAAGATTCTGCCTGTCACCCTGAGTTTGTCCGGCATTTGTCTCTATCTTCGATATAAACCAGTATCTGCGGTTCCTTCCAACACCTTCCTCTTTGTGGATGAAGGTGTACGGGGACCGGACGTCCGTGGCAAAGATTGTCATGAAATTGAAAGTTATTGTAGAGTTAAACGGCGTATTATGTGTCTTGCATGTACAAGGAAGGGATTTGACAAGGGGAGAGAAGCAAGAATCAATGTGTGTGGAGATGAGGTCAGTGGGGCAAAGCAGACAAACGCAGTGGGTCTGCAAGGGAAGTTCTGTTGGTGTATTTTGGGGAGGCGATATAACCTGGCACTGCGGGGCTGGAGACTGTTGAGGGAGATGGTCAGAGATGATGAGATCAGAAGCAGTTTGGGAGCTGGTGGCGTGTTGATCATCTGTGGGGTCATGGTGAAGGGGTAGGTATGAGGACGTGTCCGAGAGATGCCATGGTGGAGGTCAGACTGCCTGGCTACATTTGGCACCTCCCTTGCCGGCGGGCTTAAAAAAATATTTGTAGTTTGTTGCTGAGTGAGCTTCAGATAGGGGAGATTTGAGTGAGTTAGGGTAGTCGAGGTGTCGCCAAGGGTAGACACAAAATGCTGGAACAATTCAGCGTGTTAGGCAGCATCTCTGGTGAAAATGGATATGTGAGGTTTCGGGTAGAGCACCATATCAATTTGTTCCAGAGATGCTGCTTGATGGGTTGAGATGCTCCAGCATCCTTGGCTCCAGGTCTATAGCTGCCTGACAGTGGAAACATGGGTAGACAGATAGTGTGCGTGTGTGTGGGGGGTGGAATAGGTATATGTGTGTGGTGGCGGGCATGTATGTGGGATTATGTGTGTGTGAAGTGAGTGTGTATGGTGTGGGGAGTGTGTGGGGTGGGGTTGCGGTATGTGTGGGCTGGCGAGTTTGTGCAAATACCTCACCTGCATATCTCCTTTAAACCCGACCTCACTTTAAAGCTAAAAGGTCTCTAGATCTTGACATTTACACTCTGGAAAAAGTTTCGACTGAGTGACCTATCTATGTGCCTCGTTATTTTATATTTTGCTATCAGTTCTTCCTCAGCTGCTGAAGTTCACACGCCCACCCACACGCACGCGCATACACAGACGCCCACACACACGCACACATGCACGCACACACACACACACACGCGCGCGCACACACACGCGCGCGTGCACATACACCCACACACGCGCGCGCACACACACACACGCACACCTACACATTCACGCACACACACACGCGCGCACACACACGCGCGCGCACACACGCACATACACACGCGCACCCACACACATAAACACCCACACACACGCACACACACACACACACGCACACACACAATGCCACAGCCACCACACGCCCATACCCATTACACCCGCCCCCCCCCCCCCCCCACACACACAACCCCACTCCCGCCACACACTACCTCACTGGCACAGGTGCCATGTAATTGAAATGAGGTTCAGAGAGATATATTTTCCACACGGACATGGTGGATAGAACAGACCATTGTATTATACGCCTTATGGTAAATCGAGGGAAACTTGATCACCCGGGAAAACGGACGTAGACACAGCATCAGGCCGAAACTCCCAGCTAAGGCAGTGATGGGATGTGTGCATTCAGCAGCAAGAGTGAGAAACATAGAAACATAGAAAATAGGTGCAGGAGTAGAGGCCATTCGGCCCTTCGAGCCTGCGCCGCCATTCAATATGATCATGTCTGATCATCCAACTCAGTATCCTGTACCTGCCTTCTCTCCATACCCCTATACGGCGCGACTCTCGTCAGCAGCGGCGTCTGCAGTCCGTCTGCGTTTTTATTATTTTATTATTTTTTATTATTATTTATTATTATTTTATGTCTATGTTTTTATGTAGTTTTTGTTATTTTTTGTTGGGGTATGTGTGTGGGGGGGGTGGGGTGGTGTGGGGGGGAGGGGGTAACTTTTAAATCTCTCCCTGCACGGGAGACCCGACCTTTTCTTAGTCGGGTCTCCGTTGTCGTTGGGGCTGCAACGAGGAGCGGCCTCCAACAGGAAGACCGGGGGCTCTGGTACCGACTACTCACCTCACCGTCGCGGAGCTGGCCGAGTCCAGAGCGGGTGGAGCTGTGGTGGACGCTGCTGCGGCCCGACCTCCGGAGGTTCGGAGGCTGCAACTGCGGGTCTGGCGGACAGTGACACCCGCGGGTCCCTGGAGGGAGACTGCTTTTCGGGGCTTCCGCAACGGCGACTTCCCCCGCCCGAGTTGCGGGGTTGAAGAGCTCATGGAGCGGGGCCTTACACCATCGCCCCGCGCGGCTTGGAATGGCCGCGGGATTGCGAGCGCCCGCCGGGGGCTCTAACACCAAGACCCGGTGTGCGACCTTGCATCACCCGGCGTGGCTTTAATGGCCACGGGACAATCACCATCGCCCGCCGGGGGCTTTGACTTTGACTCTGACATGGGGGGGGGGGGGGGCAGTGCAGTGGAGAGATAAGTTTTTGTTGGCCTTCCATCACAGCAATGTGATGGATGTTTATGTAAATTATGTTGTGTCTTGGGTCTATTTGTTTGTAATGTATGGCTGCAGAAACGACATTTCGTTTGGACCTCAAGGGGTCCAAATGACAATAAATTGAATTGTATTGTATTGTATTGTATTGTATCCCTTTAGCCACAAGGGCCACATCTAACTCCCTCTTAAATATAGCCAATGACCTGGCCTCAGCTACCTTCAGTGGCAGAGAATAGTAAGATTAAACTAGAACTTAACAGTTTGAAGTTTGATCTTTATTTTATGAGGAGTAACGTTGAGTGATTACGTGAAGAACCCGCCAGGACGCATGCGTGTCAACCTTCAAAGCAGCGGTGTGAAATCACAGATGACAGTAAATGAACTGAACATAGTAAGATTAGAGAAATAGGATACCAGTTGAACTTTATGATCGAGGGTGGGCGTGGAGGGCACGTAATCCCTCAAAGTTACTCCTCATAAAAAAAAGTTCTCGTTTAATCTTACTATTTTACTTCGGAGTCATGTGAGTGACTACGTGAAGATTTTAAAGCTCTGTGATTTCATGCCGTGGAAAATAGTCCAGGCATCATACACAGCACAAGTGGGCCAATGATGAGTGAACATTAATAGTAAGATTAAACGAGAACTTACCAGTTTGAAGTTTGATCTTCATTTTATGAGGAGTTACGATGAGCGATTACGTGAAGAAGGGCCGTCCGTCTGCGTGCGCGTCAATCTTCAAAGCAGCGGTGTTAAATCACAGATAAAAAGAAGACCTGAGAATAGTAAGATTGAAGAAACTAGAACGTCCACGTGACCTTGATAGTATGAGGGTGGGAGCGGTGGGCACGTAATCGCTCATCGTAACTCCTCATAAAATCAAGATCAAACTTCAAACTGGTAAGTTCTCGTTTAATCTTACCATTTTACTTCGGAGTCACGTGAGTGACTACGTGAAGATTTCAAAGCTCTGTGATTTTACGCCGGTTACGAATCCAGGCGTCACACACTGAATGGATTGACCATGGATGCGTGTAATCATTAAAGCATTCAGACATTACGTAGTTAAGTAAAGACACTGATGCTTTAAATGAAAGAAAGTTTTTAAAACTTGTTCCCCCTCCCAACCTTGGGGGTAAACTAAGGGACAGAACTTAAAATGGTACGTGCAAACACCCCCAGTCTGGTAATAGGTTTGTTATCAAACCGGTGGACCGTTATTTCATTCGTCCATCCTGCAGCCACTAGGATGTCGTCAAGAGGCACGTCCATTGCTCTTGCTGCCGACGTAGATGCAGCCGTGGTGTAGTGAGATTTAGCCATATGAATGTTCACTCTGTTACCGCCATTACCCCCTTTGACCATCTCGAGATGGCTTGTGTTAACACCTTCTGGTCTGTTCTGAACCTCTGTGGTTCTCCGTAACACTCAGATAGTGGTGTTAGTATGTTACCACACACACAACCGTAGGTCCTCTGGATATGCCAAGAACTGGATCTCCATCCCTGGCATTCCTGGCCTGCTATGTTTTATCAGATTCCTGATTACGAATGTTATGTTGTTCATATTGGTGGTGGTGTGGTCCAACCGTAGCTTCTGCAGTGTCTGGACTCTTTGTCAGTATACCACCTTCAGGGTTAGTTATAGGCGATCCCCACTGTCAAAGTAGGGTTAGTACCATGCTCACATCCCATGTGTCCGTGTACCTTAGTCTTAGAGGTATTAAATTGTAAATTCCCTTCATGAATTTTGTTGTAAAGGGGTGCGTTCCTATCGACCCGTTCCCTGCTTCCAGCATCAGATAGGAGAAGAGTGCGCCTCTGGCACTATAGATTGCACTATAACTTTGTTTATAGTTATAGTACAGAGTTGATAGGAAACTCCAAGACATCTGTTATCCGAACTGTGTTGTATTTGTTCGGACAGTCCTATGCCTTGAAATGGCCTCCTCAGAATCTGCAGACCAACAAGTTAATACGTTCGTGTAGTGGATGATTACTCCCTGTAACTGGGTTCACTAGGAGGTCCCTGCTCTTGGGTACAGCCATAACTGGCTGGACTATAGTTCCTAAAATTTTTGGGAACCAGGCTTGAGTAGGCCAATCTGGCACTACCAATATGCCTGTGGCTTAGTCTTGCTTGATTTTGGTCAAGCATCGGTTTGTGAGACAAATTTGCGGAAAGCATGCATAAACAATCCTCCCCAATTGAGGGAGAAAGCATCCACTGCCTTTGCTCTTGGATCCTGCTTGCAGGACACATATCTGGGTAACTGATGGTTTAGTCTAGATGCAAATAGATCAATATCTGGTATGTCAAATCGTGTATTTATTTCATTAAATACTGCCTGATTCAACATCCATTCTGTGTTGTTATTAAACATTCGTGATACAGCATCTGTCACCGTGTTATATCTACCTTGTAGATTTCCAAAATATTCCTTTTGATACACCAGTGCCAAATGAGGTTCGTCAATCTGTCGTAAGATACAGATTTTACACCACCCTTGTTAATGGATATGTGCCACCACAGTGGTGTTATTAATCTGAATTTGAACAAGCACCGGTTGTATATTGCTACAGAAACCCTTGAGTCCAAATTTTGCCCCCAACAATTCTGGGTAATTGATTCCATATGTTAGGGAATTACAGACTCCTGCTCATTCCATCTGCCCCCACAGCTCTGGACTGTGTTAGTGGCTCCCCATCCTTAGCCGCTTGCATAGATCTGAAGAACCCTCGATGGCTTTCAAGTAAATTTTACTTTAAGTTTCCTTACGTTCGTTATCCGTCATAGTTATTCAACAATGGCCTCTGCTGTCAATCCATAGTTTTGCCAATTTGGCCTGCATGGAATCTGAGAGTTTGTTCCTTTGCTCGCTGTAAATTCTGGTAATGCGAAGGCCCGTACGTTCTGCTGGAAATGCAGCTACTATTTGCCAATTATACTCGCTGTTTGCCTGATAGATGGCTAGTATTTGACTATCAGGTCATAGCAGGCTTGATTTATATAGTCGTTTGCCCCTAGGCAAAGTCACCAACATATTTACTGTTTTTGATAGTAAATTCAAGGTAATCAATTACCCTTGTAGGTGTCAATTTTGATTAACCGGATGGATGAGGTAACCAATTCTATCAAACAGGGTTTTGGTTTGCTTTGACTGATGCTTCTGCCAATTCTTGGTGACTCCAAAATGAAATAGTCCAAATATGCCATTACTATGTGGTTCTGAGACCTTTGTAGGCCCAGAATTGGTTTCCGTAGTTTTGTCAATAGTCTAGGAGCTGATGTCAACCTATTTGGCAGATCCATACCATCCAGTTAAACTTCAAATATCTCCTGTTCTTAGTGAATACACCGAATAGTATGCATCTTTGAGGTCGATGCATGCCATGTGACCATTTTATAGGATGCTCCTATAAAACAGTAGTTAGCCCGTTACAAAATTACTGTTTCTAAAAGTTTGTACTGCACAAATGAGTTAAACCTGGATGAAGTGACATCCTCCATCTGTCACATGTCCTGAATGGGATTCGTGCCCAAAAATACAGGGCCTGCCTCGATGACAATTCCAGTCCAAATTCCAAGTCTGCTTGGAACCTGTGTATGTTGTGCAGTAAAAATTATCACATGTTATTATCTGTTTTAAAACCAGTTCTGAAATGTCATGTTATTGTCATTTTGAACAAGAACATAAGTGTAAATTACCAACATGTAACTGCTCCACAATTCCTTGTTTCAGTAAACCCAGACCCACCTACCTCCATGGCTACCGGTGGTCTTGTGGTAAGCCCAAAGGCCCCTGATGCGGGTTCCTTTTCTCTACTTGATTGGGAGAAGGACTGGTAAGGAAGTGTGGATTCCATGTTTCTCCTGACCTCTGCTTGGGTCTGGTCTGAACCTCATCATACTGAACCTACCTTGTAGGACAATTCTGGCCATTATTTTGAGTCTGCCTTGAAAGACGACTCTGATCATATTTCCGTGCCCAGCTTTCAAGCTACCACCGGATTCAGTGAACCGCTTTCCCCTTGTGGAGGTGTGGGGTGTGTTGTCGCCTATGCGGATATTCTGCCAACTGCTGGCTCTTGAAGCCATATGCATGCTTCAGTAAGTTCATACTTTAAATTCGAGATCAGTTACCTACTGATCATTCATACTCCCCTCCATTGAGAGTCAGGTTCGTAGGCAGCCCTGAAAACAGGTGCTGCCACAGGCCCCTGAGGATATCTGTGCTGACATGTTCCTCTCCTCAGAGCAGGAGGCATTTGTGCAGCCCTGAACACAGGTGTTGCTGCCTGCTGGTTCTACATAATACCCGGGCTGTCAAGAGCTAGATTCCATCCAGGGAAGCACCCAGTGGACCTGGATGATTGCAGAAGCACGTATTTTCTGTTTGTTAGTATGGAAGCTTATTATTCCTTTTATGTAAAGCATTTTGGTGTTGACTTAAACAGTGCAATATAAGTAAAACTTACTTACTTACTTCCTTTCTTCTGCTTGTCCCTGGGAAGGTTCCCCCCCCCCCTCTTCTTTGTACTCTGATTCAGAGTGGTTTCTTCCACATGTAGTTCCGCCTCCAATGGGGAAGACATTGGGCTGCCCCATGTGCGAGGCTCCCGGCACCGGCAGGCCGTGCTGATACTGCTCCCTCCCTTGGAGCAGATTATTGTTGGAGCAACTTCTCCTGCCGATTCCTGTCGGCGCTAATGTCGGTAAGCGTTGCTTCATGTGGGAGAGTCGTCCTCAGACGCTCTCCGTTGAGGGAGGGTATCCCTCTTTCCCGGACTCATCAGAGTCAACGGGTTTGATAGACTTGCGGGTGGCATTACGCCCCGCAGGACAACCACGGAGCTCCTGCTCCCGCGCAAAGTCTCCTGCCGTGTTGGAGCAACTTCTCCATAAGTTGCTCCATGTGGGAGAGTCGTCCTCAGACGCTCTCCGTTGAGGGAGGGTATCCCTCTTTCCCGGACTCATCAGAGTCAACGGGTTTAGACTTGCGGGTGGCATTACGCCCCGCAGGGCAACCACGGAGCTCCTGCTCCCGCGCAGAGTCTCCTGCCGACTCTGCTGTCGGCGCTAATGTCGGGAACAAGACCGTCGCCCGCTATTTGGAAAGCGGCGATCTTCGGCAGCCAACATCCCCGCGAGCCGTCTCCTCGACATCTGGGCTCTGAAAAAACTTCAAGCCCGAAAGAACGCAGGTAGGTAGTTCAACTTCCCTTACCTGCTCATCCCGACGGCTGGGAGGCCTCAGTGCCTGCCGGTCCGTCGCGCGCGTTGCGTTCAGACGTAATTGACGCGCACGCAGACGGACGGCCCTTCTTCACGCAGTCACTCACGTGACTCCGAAGTAAAATATAGCATTCAGACATGACATAGATATAGACATGTTGATGCTATTAATGAACAATAATGGGAATTGTAACCTCCCTCAACCTGGAGGAAGTATGAACTAATATAGAGTTGGCAAATACCCCCGATCTAGCAATTAATCTACAGATTAATAGTTTGACCATCCTGCAGCAGCTAGGATGTGATCCATAAGCCTGCTGCTGAGGTATAGCGGTCCTGGTAGAGTGGGACTCAATTTCAATGTACACTCCTGTATATGCCAGACCCATTTAACCGTCTGGAGAAGATTTGTAGTGATTCCTTCTAACGAGGTTTTATGTAACTAACAATATTGCTAGTCAGAGTCTATGAGGCTCTTAGGGACCTTGACATACTGGTGTAGATGTGTGTTCACACGCAACCCAAGGTCCATGGGATATGCAACATCTAGTTTGGTCTGTGTCCCTGTCTACTCTGCTTGACTAATCATAAACAAAACATGTTATTATAGCCCACAGATATGATCATTCTATCCAGTGTAGCAATGACTGGACCCGTAGCGCTGTACTCAATGCTATGGCTTAACCACTAGTACCTGAGTTTGACCAAGGACAGGGATGTTGCTGGTGCCCATCGGCAAAGTGACGTAGCACAATGTTAACAACCCATATCTCTGTGTCCCTATGCCTAGGAGGTTTTTAGTTGACGATACCCTTTATACTCTAGAAGTCAGAGGGTGAGACTGGAAAAATAGGTTTATATTATCCACTGCCAAATGATGAGGAGGTACTTCAGGCACAGTAAATGGAATTTTAACTTGATGTTATAATCCCATAAAACTGAATTTTAATGTTTCAGTCATCCGTGCCGAGTTAAACGTAAAGAAGAATAAACAATACTTCCCATCTTCTATTCGGTTTGTTGCTATCTGGTGCTATCCCTGCAATCTGCAGTGGGTACTCCTAAGGCTTATGGCTAGACAACCCGAGCCGCAGGAAACAGTATCTCAGAGTCTGTAAGTCTATGAATTGATTATATCATGCAGAGGATGGTATCAACATCACAACTGAACCAGCATCTTTTTTATCCGGAAATATCCATGTGTGGTTTTATGCTCATTCCCCACATCAGCAGGAATCGTGGGTATATAACCCAGGCAGGGACTATGAAACCTGGAAGCAGGAATCTTGCTGAATTTCACAAGACCCGTCTATTGAGGCCAAATGGAGGAAGATATAAAGAACATTCCTCCCTTGTGTAGCAAGAATGCACCCTTTGCCACTAATATGCCTTGTATTTTTTGCAACGGTTCATTGAACCTAGATGCAAGCATCTTAATCGTTAGTGTTCCATCGATCCACAATGTTATTAAATGCTTTGTGATCACACATTCATTCTGTGTTGTCATTGATTTTGCATGATAATACACCAGTGCTAAATACGGTTAGGTAAAACTATCACCGGATACTTTGATTTGATTGTACCTTTGTGATTAACAAATACCACCACCAAAGTGTATCACCTTGGACTTGTGCATGCAGGTTATGCATATCCACATGCCCTTTAATGCACAGAATGCACCTTGTGTCCATTGGTCCAAATGCACCTTGTGCCCACCTCCAGTTTAAATTCCAGTTGGAATATTTTGGAGGACCAAGAAACCAAGAACCAACCAAGGTAGTTGATACCATAACTGAACAATTGATACATCATGCTAATCCCATCTGCCTCCGTAACTAGAGATGGTATTAGTAGATTTCCCATCTTTGGGCAATAGCATCAGTTTGGAAATGACTGAAGATTTACAGATGAGATGGTTTTAGAGGAGCAACGCTGAATACTGTTCGTCCATCATTGTGACTTTGTTAGTTTCAGCTGAGA
The DNA here is from genome assembly GCF_010909765.2 of Amblyraja radiata. NCBI lineage: Eukaryota > Metazoa > Chordata > Chondrichthyes > Rajiformes > Rajidae > Amblyraja > Amblyraja radiata. The sequence continues at coordinate 7,134,629 of NC_045991.1, forward strand.
ATAGCAGAGGTCTAATCTTTTGTCTCTGAGCTGATCCCAGACAAATATATGGTTTGATTGTATCCCAATAATCAATAGTTTCAGTTGGTATCAACTTAATTTGAATTTAACTGGATGGGAGAGAACCTCAATTTCTCAAATATAGCTATGTGGCTGATAAGGCTAATTTAGTAAAATACAGTATGTCCAATATGTTCCAGATTGGCCAAGCCACTTATTTGTTAGCTCTGTGTAGTCGTAGCACTGATTGTAGTGATTTAGTAATAATCTGGAAACTGAAGTTGGCCCATTTTGCAACGCCACTGAGTGTATCATTGCCTCATCCAGTTAAATTTCAAATATCTTCTGTGAAAGGAAATGATCACCTGTAAGTTATTCAGAAATGTCTAAACTGCACTGTTGAGGCTGTTGACCTTGATCAGTCCACATCCCATATTGTGAGCCTGCCTTGAAAGGCAAACTCCGCCATACCTGGTGTGCAGTATAAACTAATCTTATGTTATCCCAAACCAGTGTAAATATTCAAACCAGTTTAAGATTACCAACTTGTATCCGTGACGGGAGACATCATTGATGTGGCTCCATACCTTTATCCGGATGGGAGGACTTATGCAACCCGACCCAGGAGCTGCCTCAACCATGTGTGCTTAATTTTGCTCTTCTGCTCCTGGGAGGTAGAGGAGCTCGAGTACGGGGTTGGCGCATCTTCCAGGAAGGCCGTTCTGGGTTATGGCCTAAAAAAGACCTTTGTTATGGTCGTACGGTCTTCAAGCTTTCACCAGCTTCAATGCATCGTGGTTTGCTGGTAGGTGCATAGGGGTGCTGCCGCCGGAGATGTGAGGTCTTTTGTGATGATGTGGCCTTCCTGAGCTCGATGGCCCTCGTCGAGCTCCTGCTGCTGATTGTGTTGTTCCTGCCCCCCCTGCACACTTGTAGTATTTTCAGCCAAACCCCTGTCTTCAGAGTCAGCCCAGAAGTGACTCCTAATGCTCCCCTCTGTCGAGGGAGATGCATTATGCAGCCCTCAATAAGGTGCTGCCTTGGACGTCCTGGTGACTAAACTCCACATACCGGAGCATGTCTCATTGAAGCTTCTGCTCCATCAACCGCTCCATGCGGGATATGCGATCACAGTTGCTCCCGCCGGCGGTGAGTCTTCACAGCCCGACTCGTCCGAGTCTTCGGCCTGTCCTACTTCTGCTTGGCCTTCCCACCAGTCTGTGGTGTCGATTCCGACCGTGCAGGTGCCAGGTCAGAGACTGCTGATCAATAGCAATCCAGGTGCAGTCTACCACTCTGCCCGCAATTCCGCGGTTCTCCGCAGTCAGTCTGGATGTGGTCCATTCCTGTAACATATTCTCACAAAATAGCATAAAACGACCTTTGAGTAAGGAATTTACCTGCAAGTCCTTTTTAAACCGTCTGCTGCGGGGGCAAAGCTCTTCCCGAGCCTGGTCTGGTCTCGTGGTCGTAGTTTGTTACAGCTGGGGTTCCCTCTGTGGTCCTTGAGGAAAGGCTTCCATTGCGGGTATTTCTCCCCCGAGCTTTCTCTCCGCATAGCAGGGCTTCTCCGCGATGTTCTCCAGTCGGGGCTTCCCCCCCAAAAAAAGATTTTTAAAAACTTACCTCAGGTCTGTTGCTGGCAGGAGAATCACGTCCAACCTGCCAGTCGTCACGCAATGCGATAGACGATATGACACGCATGCGTCCTGGCGGGTTCTTCACGTAGTCACTCACGTGACTCCGAATTAAAATTGTCCCTAGTGTGTGCGGGGTAGTTTAATACATGGGTATCGCTGGTTGACGTGGACGCGGTGGGCTGAAGGGCCTGATTCTGTGCTGTATCTCTAAACTAAACTAAAAAAGTTCTGACTGTGTGGTTAAAGATATGAACACATGGCTCACTGGTCTGCACTAGGGGCAATTTACAGACGTCAATTAACCTACACACCGGCACATCTCTAGAATGTGGGAGGAAACCAGAGCACCCGAAGGAAACCCACACGGGTCACAGAGAGAACGTACAAACTACAAGCACGCGTAGTCAGGATCGAACCCGGGTCACTGGCACTGTAAGGCAGCAACTCTCAGTCTATCGCTGCGCCACCATGCTGATCAATTCACTTGATGCTAAGGAAGTTGTATGTCAGCCCTCTGCAGACTTTAAAACCCAATGAGATGTTCCTTCTCCATTTGGCACATCAAGTCCTCTCCATCATTCAATCATATCTGGATTGGCATGGCTTAGAACATCAGAACAACTCTCTGCCACTGATTTCTCAGGGACTACAAAGGGAAAATGTACTCCAGTAATCCCACTGTGTGCTTTATATCTGTCTGTGAAGGTGTTCAGATTTGTCAAAGATTGAATTGCATTCCAACAATGGAGTCTTTAGGTTTATAGAGTTAAAGTGTGAAACTGATAAAACAGAAGTATTTTAGTGCCAGGAACAAACTACACACACTTTGACTATAGACAACTCTCATTTGTCAAATGTCAAAAATATTCTGCTGCTTTTTAAGTATTTTTCCCCAACATGGCAGTGTGGCTCAGCGGTAGAGTTGCTGCCTCACAGCGCCGGTGACCCAGGTGCTGTCTGTACAGAGTTTGTATGTTCTCCTCGTGACCCGCGTGGGTTTTCTACGGGTGCTCTGGTTTCCTCCCACACTCCAAAGACGTGCAGGTTTGTAGGTTAATTGGCTTTGGTAAAATCCCCAGTGTGTAGGATAGTGCGGGTGTAGAGGTGAATACTGGTCGGCGTGGACTCGGTGTGGCTCGTTGCCACACTGTATCTCAAAATGAAAACACTTGAGATTTAATATTGTTTGTGCTGGAGTAACTCAGCGGGTTGAGCAGCATCTCTGGAGAACACGAGTGGGTGACGTTTTGGTTCAGGACCCGTCTTCAGGACCAGACGTCAATGAGTGCTGGACTCACCATGACGTAGAAACATAGAAAATAGGTGCAGGAGTAGGCCATTCAGCCCTTTGAGCCAGCACCGCCTTTCAATATGATTTTGGCTAATCATCCAAAATCAATACCCCAATCCTGCTATCTCCCCATATCCCTTGATTCTGTTAGTCCTAAGAGCCACATCCAACACTCACTTGAAAACATCCAGTGAATTGTCCTCCACTGCCTTCTGTGGCAGAGAATTCTACAGATTTTCTGCGTGAAAATGTTTTCCCTCTTCTGAGTCCTAAATGGCCTAACCCGTTATTCTTAAACTGTGACCCCTGGCTCTGGACTCCCCCAACATCGGGAACATTGTTCCTGCATCTAGCCTTAACTCCTTTAAGAATGTTATATGTTTTCATAAGATGCCCTCTCATCCTTCTCATTTCCAGCTAATTCAATCCCAGTCGACCCATTCTTTCATCATACGTAAGTCCCGTCACCCCGGATATTGACCTGGTGAACTTACGCTGCACTCCCTCAATAGTAAGAATGTCCTTCTGCAAATTAGGAAAGGTACAGGAGTGTGAAAACACCCACCTCCAGATTCAGGGACAGTTTCTTCCCAGCTGTTATTAGGCAACTGAATCATCCTACCACAACCAGAGAGCAGTTCTGAACTACTATCTACCTCATTGGTGACCCTCGGACTATCCTTGCTGGCTTTACCTTGCACTAAACGTTATTCCCTTACCATGTATCTATACATTGTAAATGGCTCGATTGTAATCATGCATTGTCTTTCTGCTAACTGATTTTAACACGCGACAAAAAGCATTTCTCTGTACACGTGACAATAAACTCAATTGAACTGAGTTCCTTGTATCTAACACTTGAGTCCAGTTGGTTATAACCACTGTGACCTGTGGTCATATGGTGAAGTGGTTTATTCCCTTCTGGGCCGGCCTTCCATTCATAAGATCGCAAGTTTGTAAACTATCATAATCAGAGGTGACCTCATAATGTGCCTGGCCGGCGACATCACAATGAACTGCATCCGTAACCATGAGAGACGGACGGGCTCCATTCCATCCATCAACTTGAAGTGGGTTCACTGTTTGCGAGATATTGAACAGATCAGAGCTTTAAAATTCACTCTACGTATTTAGAAACAATTGAACCTGTATCAAAAATGCCGGTGGAAATTGCCAAGCAGGATGATAAAAGGAGATCTAAGGTAGATTTGAATCCGTTAATAGACCAAGATAAAAAGTGGAGTGACTCAGCGGGTCTTATTCTTAAACTGCGACCCCCTGGTTCTGGACCACCTACATTGGGGACATAGGGACATAGGGCTCTACTGCCACCTCTGAGCTTTACTTTATGGGACAGAATCCTATCCATCCAGTGACAATCCTGTCTCCAGTCTTCAACATCACCCCCTCCCCCCCCCCCCTCCAACTTGACAAACAACCATCCACCATTACTCTCTGGCATCTCCCATTCAGCCACTGTTGAATCCATCTTGCTACTCCACCATTAATACCCAACCATTGAACCACCTTAACCAACCTTCCATGAGGAACCTTGTCAAAGGCCTTACTGAAGTCCATATACACAACATCCACTGCTTTACCCTCATCAATTTCCCGAGTAACATCTTCAAAAATTCAAGAAGATTAGTTAAACATGACCTTCCAGGCACAAATCCATGTTGACTGTTCCTAATCAGACCCTGTTTATCCAGATGCTTATATATATCATCTCTAAGTATTCTTTCCATTAATTTGCCCACCACTGACGTCAAACTAACAGGTCTATAATTGCTAGGTTCACTCTTAGACCCCTTTTTAAACAATGGAACAACATGCGCAGTTAGGTCTTTATTCTCTGGAGCGCAGAAGGTTAAGGGGGGACTTGATAGAGGTCTTTAAAATGATGAAAGGGATCAGACAGAGTTGATGTGGATAAGCTTTTCCCATTGAGAGTAGGGAAGTTTCAAACAAGAGGACATGACTTGAGAATTAAGGGATAGAAGTTTAGGGGTAACATGAGGGGGAACTTCTTTACTCAGTGAGTGGTAGCTGTGTGGAATGGGCTTCCAGTGGAAGTGGTGGAGGCAGGTTCAATTTTATCATTTAAAAATAAATTGGATAGGCATATGGATGGGAACGGAGTGCTGGAGTAACTTAGCGGGTCAGGCAGCATCTGTGGAGAACATGGGTAGGTGACGTTTCACAGAGTACTGGAGTAACTCAGCGGGTCAGGCAGCATCTGTGTAGAACATGGATAGGTGACGTTTCACAGGACAATGAAGCTAGTTGGAGAATGGTGGCCGATTAGGAAAAGGGGAGATGCAACGAGACCTAGGTGTCATGGTACACCAGTCATTGAAAGTAGGAATGCAAGTGCAGCAGGTAGTGAAGAAAGCAAATAGTATGTTAGCATTCATAGCAAAAGGATTTGAGTATAAGAGCTGGGACGTTCTATTGCAGTTGTACAGGGTCTTGGTGAGACCACACCTGGAGTATTGTGTACAGTTTTGGTCTCCTAATCTGAGGAAAGACATTCTTGCCATAGAGGGAGTACAGAGAAGGTTCACCAGACTGATTCCTGGGATGGCAGGACTTTCATATGAAGAAAGACTGGATAGACTCGGCTTGTACACACTAGAATTCAGAAGATTAAGGTGGGATCTTATAGAAACTTGCAAAATTCTTAAGAGGTTAGAAAGGCTAGATGCAGGAATATTATTCCTGATATTGGGGAAGTGCAGAACTAGGGGTCACAGTTTAAGGATAAGAGGGAAGTTTTTTAGGACCGAGATGAGAAAATCATTTTTTACACAGAGCGTGGTGAATCTGTGGAATTCTCTGCCACAGAAGGTAGTTGAGGCCAGTTCATTGGCTATATTTAAGAGGGAGTTAGATGTGGCCCTTGTGGCTAAAGGGATCAGGGGGTATGGAGAGAAAGCAGGAATGGGATACTGAGTTGGATGATCAACCATGATCATATCGAATTGCGGTGCAGGCTCGAAGGGCCGAATGGCCTACTCCTGCACCTATTTTCTATGTTTCTAACTAGGGTTGTGGATTGGTGGAGAAAGAGGGAAGGCAAGGGTTACTTGAAGTTGGAGAAATCAATATTCATATCGCTGTTGTAATCTGCCTGTCCCGCTGAGTTTCTCCAGCATTTTGTGTCTATCTTCAGTGTCATCCAGCATCTGCTGTTCCTGCAGATTTTGTCTTGCCCACGTTGACCAAGATGCCCAATCTACACTAGGTCCTACTGCCTGCATTTGCTCTGCATCTCTCCATACCTATCCTATCCATGTACCTGTCAAGAGTCAAGTGTATTTTATTGTCATATGTCACAAACTGAACTATTAAATGCTGACTTACGATACGATAGAACTTTATCTAAATGCGGGAGTAACTTAGCGGGACAGGCGGCTGTCTCTGGATAGGAGGAATGGGTGATGTTTCATGCCTATCTTCAGTGTAAACCAGCATCTGCAGTCCTTATATCACCCTCTCTATCTCTCGTTTGCCTCACCCCTGACTCTCAGTCTGAAGATGGGCCTTAACCCGTAACATCACCTACTCCAGCATTTTGTGACTTTCTTAAATGTAGAGCAAGATGGGGGCAAATGGCTGGAAGAGAGACAAGAATAAGATGCAAATTCCCATCTACAGGGGATCAGTTCTTCTCATTATGGTGGTGTTTAGTTTGTGCCCAGTCTGTATTGGAAAACTTTATGCTTATTATTGTCATGTGTACTGAGATAAAGTGAAAAGCTTTGTTTTCAAAGGTTTCAAAGGTCTTTTATTGTCACCTGTACCAATTAAGGTGCAGTGATATTCGAATTACCAATTCGCCGTACAAAAAAAGTAACAAGACACACAACTACATAAAAGTTAACATAAACATCCAGCACAGCGGATTCCTCACTGTGATGGAAGGCAATAAAGTCTAACATCGGAAATGTCCTCGTTCTTCAGGGAACGGGGATTCCCCTCCGCCACCATAGATGAAGCTCACACCAGGGTCTCATCCATACCCTGTAACACTGCTCTCTCTCCCCATCCCCGCACTCGCAACAAGGGCAGAGTCCCTCTGGTCCTCACCTTTCACCCCACCAGCCGGCAAATACAACACATAATTCTCCGCCATTTCCACCACCTCCAACGTGACCCCACCACTCGCCACATCTTCCCATCTCCCCCCATGTCTGCCTTCCGCAAAGACCGCTCCCTCCGCAACTCCCTTGTCAATTCTTCCCTTCCCTCCCGCACCACCCCCTCCCCGGGCACTTTCCGTTGCAACCGCAAGAAATGCAACACCTGTCCCTTCACCTCCCCCCTCGACTCCATTCAAGGACCTAAGCAATCGTTCCAGGTGCGACAAAGGTTCACCTGCATCTCCTCCAACCTCATCTACTGCATCCGCTGCTCTAGGTGTCAGCTGATTTACATCGGGGAGACTAACCGTAGGTTGGGCGATCGTTTCGTCGAACACCTCCGCTCAGTCCGCAATAACCAACCTGACCTCCCGGTGGCTCAGCACTTCAACTCCCCCTCCCATTCCCAATCCGACCTCTCTGTCCTGGGTCTCTTCCATTTCCAGAGTGAGCAACAGCGGAAATTGGATGAACAGCACCTCATATTCCGCCTGGGGACCTTGCGTCCGGATGGCATTAACATTGAATTCTCCCAATTTTGCTAGCTCTTGCTGTCTCCTCCCCTTCCTTAACCCTCTAGCTGTCTCCTCCCACCCTCCCATCCGCCCGCCCTCGGGCTCCTCCTCCTCCCCTTTTCCTTCCTTCTTCCCCCCCACCCCCCATCAGTCTGAAGAAGGGTTTCGGCCCAAAACGTCGCTTATTTCCTTCGCTCCATAGATGCTGCTGCACCCGCTGAGTTTCTCCAGCAATTTTGTGTACCTGCAATAAAGTCTAACCTTCTTCCCTCATTTTTCTCCTGCAGTCGGGGCCGTTGATCGATGTGTCGGGGCGATCCAAGACCCCGTGTCGAGGCACTAGTATGATGAAGCGTCTCAGGCTGTGAGTAGAATAAAATAACACTGCATCTGGTTAACCCAGAGAACACGGTCCCTCATTGATGTGTGGGAAGGACCAGAACTGCAGATGCTGGTTTGAACCAAAGAAAGACACAAAATCTGTAATATCTCAGTGGGGTCAGGCAGCATCTGTGAAGAAAAGGAATGGGTGACGTTTAGTGTCGAGACCCTTCTTCAGACTGAGAGTCAGGGGTGAGGGAAATGAAAGATATGGAAGACATTTGAAAGCAGATGATGATCAAGGAATAGTAGATTGGTTCATTCGAAGGTAGATACAAAATACTGGAGTAACTCAGCGGGACAGACAGCATCTCTGGAGACAAGGTATGGGTGACATTTCGGGTCGGGAACCTTCTGCAGACTAGGATGGTTCATTGTTGGCAGGGGAGAAGATGACAAAAAGGCATACAATCAGTAAAATGAATCAAGACAGTGTAATCAAACCCGAAACGTCACCTGCCCCTTTTCTCCAGGGATGCTGTCAGTTCCACTGAGTTCCTCCAGCCTTTTGTGTTTATCTTCGGTGTTTCATTGATCTTTGACATTGCCCTCCATGGTGAATAGAGCCTTTTGTTATACAGGCCTTGTTTTCTCAGGACCGTATAATGCTGGGGAGGTCAGTATCCGCGATGGACCGGGCAGTGTCCACCACCTTTTATAATCTCCTTCTTACCTGGGCTTTCGAGTTGCCAAACCTGGCCGTGATGAAACCAGTCAAAGATGCTGCCATGTGTAGGTCCACCACCGATTTTCCAGCACCCTTGGTTCCAGAGCCTTTCTGGATTATCCTTTTTGACGGACAAAAAGAGGTCATGGTCTCGAGGGGAGTTCAATGGTACTGGAGCCGTCCATATAGGCCACTGGTGGGCTGAGATATCGGCCGTGTAGGTGGGCAATTGGAACAGATCTGCCGGCTCTCACCGCAGGGGGCAAATTCATCCCACCGATCGGCACAGAAGTCCCGGTGAGGTTAAGATAAGCCGCCTCACCCGGCCTGGGTACCACATTTTCAGGGGGAGTTCTGGGGGCATTTCAAGAGTGCACTTGTAATTTTGCCTGGACCACCAGTTGCCGCAGAATCGGTGGTGGACCTATACATTGTGTGTGTTTGCGTATGCGCTCTGCTTGATGTTAGCGTTTGAGGTATTTTTCCCGGGGTTGGGATGATTAGCCACTCATGGATTCAGTCAACACTGCATAACTATCTCTCCTGCCTAGAGTCACACAACATGCAAGCAGGTCATTCGGCTCAACTTACTGAAACTGACCAACATGTCCCATCTACACTAGTCCCACCTGCTTGTGTTTGGCCCATAACCTTCCTAAACCGTTCCTATCCATGTACCCGTCCATTATGCTTCACATATGATCCCTGTTAGAGGAAAGATCCTGTCAATCTGGTGGAGAGGGAGCAGAGAAGATTCACAAAATGTTGCCAGGACTCGAGGGCCTGAGCTATAGGGAGAGGTTGGGCAGGCTAGGACTTTATTCCTTGGCGTGCAGGAGGCTGATCTTATAGAAGTGTATCAGATCATGAAAGGAATAGATTGGGTAAATGCACAGTCTTTTACCCAGAATTGAGGAAATCGAGAACCAGAGAACATAGGCTTAAGGTGTGGGGGGAGAGATTTAATAGGAACCTGAGGGGCCACTTTTTCACACAGAGGATAGAAGGTGTATGGAGCGAGCTGTCAGAGGGGGTAGTGGACTATAACAATATTTAAAACACATTTGGATGGATAGGGCAGGTTTAGAGGGATATGTACCAAATACAGGCAGGTGGGACTAGTGTAGCAGGGACATGTTGGTCGGTGTGGACAAGTTGAGTGGAGAAGCCTGTTTCCACACTGTATCTCTCTTTGAGCAGGTACTTTGAGTTATAAATTCACCGTTACTATCGAACTATCCATGTGAAACCACTGCCTTACTTTTTTATGCTATTTCCGTACATCACACAGAGGGGAAATAATGCAGAGCTAAGGCAAGCGATGAAGTAATCAATTATTCCTACTCCTAAGCACGCCCAGTGTAATAATTAATTAATAGACGCTCTGTTCCATTCTGTGGCCATTTAGAATGCGCAAGGCATTTTTGGCTGCAATCTTTCGAGATTTACTTTGGTAGTCTGAAGAAGGGTCACCCGAAACATCACCCATTCCTTCTCTCCGCTGCCTGAGTTACTCCAGCATTTTGTATCTATTTACGATGTATGTTGCCAGGACTTGAGGGCCTGAGCCATAGGGAGAGGTTGAGCAGGTTTGGTGTGCAGGAGGGTGAGGGGTGACCTTAGAGAGGTGTACAAGACCGTGAGGGGAATAAATAAAGTGAATGCAGTATGTTACGCAGGGTTTGGGAACCAAGAACCAGAGGACATAGGTTGAAGGTGAGATGGGAAAGATTTAATTTCAGTCCCGAAACATCACCTGCCCCTTTTCTCCAGAGATGCTGTCTGTCCCGCTGAGTTCCTCCAGCCTTTTGTGTCTATCTTTGGTTTTTCATTGATCTTTGACATTGCCCTCCATGGTGAGTATAGCCTTTTGGTTCCAGACCCTTTCTGGATTATCCTCCAAGACTTTACTGGAGAACCTACCTGATCTCCCGGTTGCTCAACATTTAATTCTCCTCCCATTCCCACACTGACCCTTCTGTCCTTGGCCTCCTCCATTGTCAGAGTGGGGCCCAGCGCAAACTGGAGGTAGGGTTAGGATGATCAAATTGAAATTAGCTTCCTTGATGTTGTTGCCAGGAGATCTGTTTGAAGAAGATTAAATAATTTAGTGGGTTTAGCGTGAGCTTTGGCTGCAGCTCACTGCATTGGTCATAATTAGCATGTTGGATACACGTAAACATGTATGATTCCTGAGGCCTGACATTAGGGTGGTTGGAGGTATCCAGTTGTCTGTTTTGCAATTACTGCTAGTCAGAGGGTGGTGATTGTGTGGAATTCTTTGCCACAGAAGGCTGTGGAGGACGTCAATGGATATTTCAAAGGCAGAGATAGATAGATTTTTGTTTAAGAAAGAAACTGCAGATGCTGGAAAAAACGAAGGTGGACAAACATGTTGGAGGAACTGAGCGTGTGAGGCAGCATTTATGGAGAGAAGGAATAGGCAACGTTTCGGGTCCTTCTTCAGACTGACAGAGATAGATAGATTTTTGATTAGCGCGGATGTCAGGGGTTATGTGGAGAATGCAGGAGAACGGGGATAGGAGGGAGAGATAGATCAGCCATGGTTGAATGGCGGAGTAGACTTGATGGGCCGAATGGCCTAATTCAGTTCCTATCACTTATGAACTTATGAACAGCACCTCTAATTTTGCCTGGGCAGCTTACAGTGGTATGAACATTGACTTCTCTAACTTTAAGTAGCCCTTGCTTTCTCTCTCTCTCCATCCCTCCCCCTTTCCAGTTCCCTCATTAGTCTTACTGTCTCTGACTACATTTTATCTCTGCCCACTCTCATCATCACTCTGAAGAAGGGTCTCAACATGAAACGTCATCCATTCCTTCTCTCAGAGATGCTGCCCGTCCCGCTGTGTTACTCCAGCATTTTGTGTCTTATCTTCAATTTAAAAGACATTTTGACAGGTCTGGAAATAGGAAATGTTGAGAGGAATATGGGCCAAATGCTAGCAGGTGGAACTAGAGTTTGTACGTTCTTGCTGTGACTGTGTGTGTTTTCTCCGGGTGCTCCGAATTCCCCCCTCATTCCAAAGATGTGCAGGTGTGTAGATTAATTCTGAAAATTGCCCCCAGTGAGTAGGGTAGATATAGTGTACGGGTGATCGCTGGTTGGCGCGTACTTGGTCAGCCTAATGGCCCGTTTCCATGCTATATCTCTAAAGTAAGCTTAGTAGGGATGACAGTGCATCATTTCACCACGTTGAGCAATACTCTCTGTATCATGGACATCACCACAATCCCATTTACTTGTCCATCATATGTTAACACCTCAGGTAACATTGACCCTTCGCTCATAAGTTACAGGAGCAGAATTAGGCCATTTGGCCCATCAAGTCTACTCCACCATTCAATTATGGCTGATCTATCTTTCCCTTTCAACACCATTCTCCTGACTTCTACCCATAACCTCTGACACCCGTTCTAATCAAGAATCTATCCTTAAAAATATCCAATGACTTGGCCTCCACAGCCGCATGAGGCAATAAATTCCATAGATTCACCACCCTCTGACTAAGGACATTCCTCATCTCCTTCTTAAAGGAATGTCCTTTAGTACTGAGGCTCTGGTCGTAGACCAGTGATTGCCAACCTTTTTCATCCCATTTACCCAGGCAACTTTAATGGCACATTACAATATTATTTCACTTATTTATGAACAACTAATGATGAACAGATACCAGTATACCAGAACCAAACACAATCAGTCAATGAGAAAAAATATGTACAAATCCAGATTCAATAAATGTGCCCCCTGGGTAGGTGAAATGTACCTTCTGGGGGGTAAGTTTACCCCAGGCTGGGAACCCTTGTCCGAGACTCTCCCATGAGTGGAAACATCCTATCCACATCCATACTGTCCAAACCTTTCACTATTTGGTACATTTCATTGAACTCCAGCGAGTACAGGCCCACTGCCTTCATAAATGATCATCATAGATTAACCCGCCCATTCCTGGGATCATTCTCGTAAACCTCCTCTGGACCCTCTCCATAGCCAGCACATCCTTCCTCAGATATGGTGCATGAAATTGCTCACAATACTCCAAATGTGGCCTAACCAGCGCCTTATAGAGCCTCAGCATTACATCCCTGTTTTTGTATTCTAGCCCTCTTTAAATAAATGCTACTATTGCGTTTGCCTTCTTTATCACTGATTTGTCTTGCTGATTATTTTTTGGGGAATCCTGCAACAGAATCCCACGTCCTTCTGCACCTCCGATTTCTGGATTCTCACTCCATTTAGAAATGAGTCTACGCCTTTTTTCCCCATTCATCTTTCTCTCAAACTATGTTTTATATCATCCATTGAACTCCAGTTTTTAAACATCTGTTCATTATTCATTCTGCCATAATTTGTTTCTGGCATCCTTATCCATCTCAATTAGCTCCCATCCCCCACATATGCTGAATCCTCCTTAGTTTAGTTTTAGAGCTACAGCATGGAAACTGGTCCTTTGGCCCACCGAGTCCACGCTGACCAACGATCACCCACACGCTAGTTCTATGTTATTCTACACGCTCTTGGATAATTCAAGGAATTCAATTTACATTAGAGCTGCTGCCTCACAGCGCCAGAGACCCGGGTCAGTTTAGTTTATTGTCACGTTTACCGAGGTACAGAGAAAAGCTTTTTGTTGCGTGCATCCAGTCAGTGGAAAGTCAATACATGATTACAGTCGAGCTATTTACAGTGTACAGATGCATGATCAGGGAATAATGTTTAGTGCAAGATAAACCCAGTAAAGTCCGATCAAATATAGACCAAAGGCCATCAATGAGGTAGATAGTAGTTCTGCACTGCTCTCTGGTTGGGGTAGGATCGTTCAATTGCCTGATTACTGCTGGGAAGAAACTGTCCCTGAATCTGTGTGTTTTCACACTTCTATACCTGATGGGAGAGGGGAAAGAGGGAGTGGCCAGTATGTGACTTGTCCTTGATTATGCTGATGGCCTTGCCGAGGCTGGGAATGAGTTTGATGCTGTGTGCGTGTGGAGTTCGCACGTTCTCCCTGTGACTGTGTGCCTTCTTCTTCGGCTATGTGTGTGTGTGGAGTTTGCATGTTCTCTCTGTGACCCATCCGGAAAGGCATGGCTTCTCCGGATGGGTATGCTGATGGATTGTGCTTCCTACTCGCAGGCTCTTTTCAGACAAGGCCACTGACGTGGCCAACGACACCTCCGCAGCCACAGCCGCAGGCACCGCTGCCGACAACGCCGCCGACTCCGCCGCACCAGGTACTGACACTGCCGCCGCCACTGATAACACCTCCGCAACCACCGGTGTCGACACTGTCGCCAACACCATCGGAGCCGACACCACCGTCGACAAGGCCGTCAACACCACCGTCGACAAGGCCGTCAACACCACCGTCGACACTGTCGCCGCCACCACCGTCGACACTGTCACCAACACCACCGTCGACACTGTCGCCAACACCACCGTCGACAAGGCCGCCGACACCACCGTCGACAAGGCCGTCTACACCACCGTCGACACTGTCGCCAACACCACCGTCGACACTGTCGCCAACACCGGACGTGAGCACACTACCGGACGTGAGCACACTACCGGACGTGAGCACACAGTTAGCTGCAGACTCCGCCCAGGACAGGAAGCCTCTGCAGGAACGGAAGGGACGTCACGACCGCGGTGCCACAGGTGCGGCCCGGGCTGTCGCTGTCGCCGAGGGAGGACGGACGGAGCCGCGGCTCGAGAGACTAACAGAGGCTAAGAGGTTTGCAACGCACTGCAAGGGAGCAGTGGACCAGACAGGAAGAGCGGACGGAATTACCACTAGACAGCCAAACCAGTAGGTAATTTACGGCTGGGGTGAGTACTTTCCCATTTATAGGAGGTAGGATTATATAAATAAGGGGTGTATCAATACAGTAATCCGGGTAGGGGATTCTTAAATAGGACCAGTTAATTACTTATATAAGATGGGCGGCCAGGAGATGTGCCAATACTGTGAGATGTGGGAATTTGTCGACACCATTGATGTAGAAGATCCCTACAGCTGCAGTAAGTGTTTGAGGCTAGAGGAACTCGAGCTCCGCATTGATGAGCTGGAGACCCAACTTCATACGCTGCGGTACATCAGAGAAGGGGGAGTATTACCTGGATGTTTTGTGCCAGGGGATGGTCACACCGACCAGTTTAACTAATTCAGTAGGCAGTGAGCAAGGAAAGGAATGTGTGGCCATAAGCGAGGCAGGTAGGGGGAACCAGGAGGAGATGCGGCAGGAGCCACAGCCCTTGTCCCTGACGAGCATGACCGAGGCTCTTACTCAATGTAAGGACGGGATCAGGGGCTGTGGGAGGGATTTGAGCAACCTGGCTGCAGCACCGTGGATCAGGGGGCCATTCAAGAGGGGGGAGTTAGAAGAAATGCCGTAGTGATAGGGGATAGTATTATTCGGGGGGTAGATAAGGTTCTCTGCGGCCAGCAGAACATGTCCCGAAGGCTGTGTTGCCTACCCGGTGCTAGGGTTAAGGATATCTCTGCAATGCTGGAGAGAAATTTGCAGAGGGAGGGGGAGGATCCAGTGGTCGTGGTCCATGTGGGGACCAATGACATAGGAAGGACGAGGAAGGAGGATCTGCTGAAGGAGTTTGAGCAGTTAGGGAATAAATTAAAAAGCAGAACCTCGAGGGTACTGATCTCCGGATTGCTACCTGAGCCACGGGCCAAATCGGCGAGGGTACGTAAAATTAAAAAGCTGAATGCGTGGCTCAAAGACTGGTGTGGGAAAAATGGGTTTGGTTTCTTGGGCCACTGGCACCAGTACTGGGACAGGGGGGATCTGTTCTGTAAGGACGGACTTCACCTGAACGGTGCTGGGACTGGGGTCCTGGCAAATCATATAACTAGGGCAGTAGAGAGGTCTTTAAACTAAGTAGCGGGGGGGAGGTATCAAGGGGGGTAATAACGGCAGGGGTAGAGGAAATAGAGCAGGGTATCAGTGGGGAAGCGGAAAATCAAAATGTGACAGGAGGATCCAGAATGTGTGAAGATAAAGCTCTAGGTGTAAAAGGGGCAAAAACGGAAAGGAAGGGTAGTAAAAATCATCTGAAAGTGCTTTATCTAAATGCACGGAGTATTCGAAATAAGATAAATGAATTAACGGTGCAATTAAGTATATATAGTTATGATATCGTGGCCATTACGGAGACATGGCTGCAAGGGGATCAGGACTGGGAGTTAAATATAGAGGGGTACTCGACAATTAGAAAAGATAGACAGGAAAGAAAGGGAGGAGGGGTGGCCCTTTTAATAAGGGAGGGAATAACGGCAATAGAGAGGAAGGATATTGCGTTGAAGGATCAGGATAGTGAAACAGCTTGGGTACAGATAGAGAATAACAAGGGGAAAAAAACACTAGTGGGTGTAATTTATAGACCTCCAAATAGCTGTGACGCTGTTAGTCAGAACATAAATCTGCAAATAGTTGACGCATGTAAAAAGGGAACTGCTGTAATCATGGGGGACTTCAATTTTCATATTAATTGGGCAAACCAAACTGGGCAGGGTAGACTAGAGGAAGAGTTTATAGAATGTATTAGAGACGGGTTCCTAGAACAGTATGTCACAGAACCGACAAGGGGGGAGGCAATCTTGGATCTGGTCCTGTGTAATGAAGCAGGATTAATTAAAAATGTCATAGTTAGGGACTCGTTGGGAACAAGTGACCACAATATGGTCGAATTCCATATTCAAATAGAAGGGGAGCAGGTTGAAACTCAGGCTAGGGTGCTTAGTCTAAATAAGGGGGATTATGAAGGTATGAGGACTGAGCTGATCAAAGTTGACTGGGATAGCAGACTCAAGAATAAGACGGTACATGAGCAGTGGTGTACGTTTAAGGATCTACTGTATAACCTTCAAGAAAAATTTATTCCTATGAAGAAAAAAAGGGGTAAGGGTAAGAACAGTCAGCCATGGCTCAGTAAAACTATAAAGGATAGTATTCGGCTGAAGGCAAGGGCATATAAGGTAGCCAGAGATAGTGGGAGGGTAGAGGATTGGGAAGCATTTAAAGGTCAGCAAAAAATAACTAAGAGATTAATTAAGACGGGGAAAATAGACTATGAAAGGAATTTAGCGAACAACATAAAAACTAATAGTAAGAGTTTTTATAGCTATATAAAAAGAAAAAGGGTGGCTAAGGTGAACGTTGGTCCATTGGAGGGTGAGACTGGAGAGTTGTTGGTGGGGAACATGGAAATGGCAAAGGCATTAAACGAGTATTTTGTATCAGTCTTCACCATAGAAGACACAAAAAATATTCCAACGCTGGATAAACAGGGGGCGGTAGGAATGGAGGAGCTAAATACTATTAAGATCACCAAGGAGGTGGTATTAGGGAAATTAATGAGACTGAAGGAGGATAAATCCCCTGGGCCTGATGGATTACATCCAAGGGTCTTGACGGAGATAGCGGTGGGGATTGTGGATGCATTGGTGATAATTTTCCAAAACTCCCTGGAGGCAGGAACGGTCCCAGTTAATTGGAAAATGGCCAATGTAACACCTATATTTAAAAAAGGAAGTAAACAGAAGGCGGGTAACTATAGACCGGTTAGTCTAACATCGGTGGTGGGTAAAATGTTAGAGACAATTATTAAAGAAACACTAACGGGGCACTTGGATAAACATGACTTCATCGGACAGAACCAGCATGGTTTTGTGAAGGGGAAGTCCTGTTTAACGAATCTGCTCGAATTCTTTGAGGAAGTAACAACCCGGGTGGATAAAGGGGAACCGGTGGATGTGGTATACTTGGACTTCCAAAAGGCTTTTGACAAGGTGCCACATAAGAGACTATTGCTAAAAATAAAAAATTATGGGATTGGGGGTAATATATTAGCATGGGTAGAGGATTGGCTAACAAATAGGAAGCAGAGAGTGGGGATAAATGGTTCATACTCGGGATGGCAACCGGTAACTAGCGGGGTTCCGCAAGGGTCGGTGCTGGGACCCCAGTTGTTCACAATTTATATAAATGATTTGGAGGAGGGAACCAAGTGTAATATATCAAAATTTGCGGACGATACAAAAATGGGAGGAAAAGTAGGCGATGAGGAGGATAGGAAGAGTCTGCAAAAGGATATAGATAAGCTAGGTGAGTGGGCAACAACTTGGCAGATGAAATTTAATACTAATAAATGTGAAGTCATTCACTTTGGGGGAAAAAATGATAGGGCAAGTTATTTTCTAAATGAGGAGGAGCTGCGTTGTAATGCAACGCAAATGGATCTAGGGGTATTAGTACATGAATCACTAAAAGTTAGTATGCAGGTGCAGCAAGCAATCAGGAAGGCCAATGGAGTTTTGGCCTTTATTGCTAGGGGGATTGAGTATAAAAACACGGAGGTCTTGCTGCAGCTGTACACAGTATTAGTGAGACCACATTTGGAATACTGTGTACAGTTCTGGGGTCCATACTTAAGAAAGGATGTACTAGCCCTGGAGGCAGTGCAGCGAAGGTTTACAAGATTAATTCCTGCAATGAGGGGATTGACATATGAGGAAAGGTTAAGTAGGCTGGAACTCTACTCTTTGGAGTTTAGAAGAATGAGAGGCGATCTCATTGAAACATATAAGATCGTGAGGGGCCTTGATCGGGTGGATGCACCGAGGATGTTCCCAATGATCGGGGAAACTAGAACTAGGGGACATAGTTGCAGAATAAGGGGGGGCTCTTTTAAAACTGAGATGAGGAAGAACTTCTTCACCCAGAGGGTGGTTAATTTATGGAATTCACTGCCCCAGGGAGCAGTGGAAGCAGAAACGTTAAATATATTTAAGTCTAAAATAGATGGTTTTTTAGCTGCCAAGGGGATAAGGGGCTACGGGGAGAGGGCAGGGATATGGACCTAGGTATGGTTAGTATAGTAAGACCTGAGTGATCTCCTGGACAAGTGTCGATCGCCTGGATTGGGGTCGGAGAGGAATTTCCCGGATTTTTTTCCCGAATTGGACCTGGGTTTTTATCCGGTTTTTTGCCTCCCCCAGGAGATCACGAGGTTCTTGGGGTGGAGAGGGGTGATAGCGGTATAAAGGGGAGGGTAGTGTCTTGTGTTCTGTGTCTTGTGTCTACTGTTTGTGGGTAAGTGTGTCTGTTTAGTGTTCAGCCATGAGCGAATGGCGGTGCGGGCTCGACGGACCTGGTGGTCTACTCTCGCACCTACTTTCTATGTTTCTATGTTTCTAACACCACCGTCGACACTGTCGCCAACACCACCGTCGACACTGTCGCCAACACCACCGTCGACAAGGCCGTCAACACCACCGTCGACAAGGCCGTCAACACCACCGTCGACAAGGCCGTCAACACCACCGTCGACACTGTCGCCAACACCACCGTCGACACCGTCCCCAACACCACCGTCGACACTGTCGCCAACACCACCGTCGACACTGTCGCCGACACCACCGTCGACACCGTCGCCAACACCACCGTCGACAAGGCCGTCGACACCACCGTCGACAAGGCCGTCTACACCACCGTCGACACTGTCGCCAACACCACCGTCGACACTGTCGCCGACACCACCGTCGACAAGGCCGCCGACACCACCGTCGACAAGGCCGTCTACACCACCGTCGACACTGTCGCCAACACCACCGTCGACACTGTCGCCAACACCACCGTCGACACTGTCGCCAACACCACCGTCGACACTGTCGCCAACACCACCGTCGACACTGTCGCCAACACCACCGTCGACACTGTCGCCAACACCACCGTCGACAAGGCCGTCAACACCACCGTCGACAAGGCCGTCAACACCACCGTCGACACTGTCGCCAACACCACCGTCGACACTGTCGCCAACACCACCGTCGACACCGTCCCCAACACCACCGTCGACACTGTCACCAACACAACCGTCGACACCGTCGCCAACACCACCGTCGACACTGTCGCCAACACCACCGTCGACACTGTCGCCTACACCACCGTCGACACCACCGTCGACATAGCCGTCAACACCACCGTCGACACTGTCACCGACACCACCGTCGACATGGCCGTCAACACCACCGTCGACACTGTCACCGACACCACCGTCGACACCAGCGCAGACACCACCGCCGACACCAGCGCAGACACCACCGCCGATGACACCGCCAATGACACCGCTGCGGACCTGCCTGATGACGTGACCAACGATATGCCTGTGGAGCTGCAAAGAAAGGTAATGGAGACCCTCTGCCTCATGCACAGCATGGTGCCGCAGCCGGAGCATCGGCGCTACCAATATCCTGGTGGGGAGATTTGCAAAGGTTACTGGGGAGACATTTACTAGAACGGTTGGGGGGAGGGACTCAAATAGAGAAAGCTGTAAGGGGAAAGAAGAAAAAGTTAATAATCAGAAAATAAGAGGTGGTGGGTTTCTTAAATGTGTGAGCAGAGATACAGAGTGGTGCTAAATGATGGCAGAAGCAATAGGTAGCAAGGTGAAAAATAAAAGTGGCTGGCAGACAAATCCAGGGCAAAAATCAAAATGGTATAAGGAGTAAGGGTGTTGTAATAAACAAGCCTGAAGGCTTTGTGTCTCAATGCAAGGAGCATTTTTAATAAGGTGGATGAGTTGAATGTGCAGATGGCTATTAATGACTATGATATAGTTGGGATCACGGAGACATGGCTCCAGGGTGACCAAGGCTGGGAGCTGAACATCCAGGGATATTCAATATTCAGGAGGGATAGACAGAAAGGAAAAGGAGGTGGGGTAGCATTGCTGGTTAGAGAGAAGATTAACGCAATAGAAAGGAAGGACATTAGCTTGGAGGATGTGGAATCGATATGGGTAGAGCTGCGAAACACTAAGGGGCAGAAAACGCTAGTGGGGAGTTGTGTACAGGCCACCTAACAGTAGTAGTGGAGTTGGGGATGGCATCAAACAGGAAATTAGAAATGCGTGCGACATAGGTAAAACAGTTATAATGGGTGACTTCAATCTACATATAAATTGGGTGAATCAAATTGGCAGGGGTGCTGAGGAAGAGGATTTCTTGGAATGTATGTGGGATAGTTTTCAAAACCAACATGTAGAGGAACCAACGAGAGAGCAGGCTATTTTAGACTGGGTATTGAGTAATGAGGAAGGGTTAGTTAGCAGTCTTGTTGTGCGTGGCCCCTTGGGCAAGAGTGACCATAATATGGTTGAGTTCTTCATTAGGATGGAGAGTTACATTGTTAATACAGAAACAAGGCTTCTGAACTTAAAGAATGGTAATTTTCAGGGTATGAGACGTGAATTGGCCAAGATAGACTGGCAATTAATTTCACCGAAAGGTGTATGTGACAAAATAAATTTGAAATCTTGAATCTTTAAATCTTAAAAGGTTGATGGTGGATATGCAAAGGAAGGCATTTAAAGACTGCATGGATGAACTACAACAATTGTTCATCCCAGTTTGGCAAAATAATAAATCAGGGAAGGTAGTGCATCCATGGATAACAAGGGAAATCAGGGATAGTTTTGATACTAGGATACTTAGAAGATTGAGGGGGGGGGGGGGGGTGGTTCTTATAGAAATGCAGGAAGATTGTTCCCGATGTTGGGGAAGTCCAGAACAAGGAGTCACAGTTTAAGGATAAAGGGGAAATATTTTAGGACCGAGATAATAAAAACATTTTTCACACGGGCAGTGGTGAATCTCTGCCACAGAAGGTAGTTGAGGTCAATTCATTGGCTATATTTAAGAGGGAGTTAGATGTGGCCCTTGTGGCTAAAGAGATCAGGGGGTATGGAGAGAAGGCAGGTACAGGATACTGAGTTGGATGATCGGCCATGATCATATTGAATGGCGGTGCAGGCTTGAAGGGCCGAATGGCCTACTCCTGCACCTATTTTCTATGTTTCCATGTGACTTACTGCACTTTCAGCGCCGCAGACCTGGGTTCGATCCCGACAATGGGTACTGTCTGTACAGAGTTTGTACGTTCTCCCCGTGACTTACATGGGCTTTCTACGGGCTCTCTGGTTTCCTCCCACACCCAAAGACATACAGGTTTGTAGGTTAATTGGCTTGGTATAAATGTAAATTGTCACTGGTGTATGTGGGGTGGTGTAATGTGCGGGGATTGCTGGTCGGTGCGGACTCTGTGGGCCGAAGGTCTTACTTCCCCGCTGTGTCTCTAAAACTAAAAAAATGAAACTATAGCCGTGAGAAACTGTCGATGCCTGCGTACTTTTAAAAAAAGATGTAAAGTGCTGGAGTAACTCAGCGGGGTGCAAGTGTCCCAGCCTGATGTTTCAAGCACTAAATGTTTTACGGCGTGACTGTTCTAACTATGTGAAAACAAAATGTTTTCCCAGAATACTGCCTGGATTAGAGGGCTTCAGCTACAGGGAGAGGGTTGGATAGAATTGGATTGTTTTCTGTGCCATGTCAGAAGATGAGAGGAGACTTGGCAATCGTAATTAAACACACTAACACTTCACAATTAATTTCCTTACAACCACACAGTTAAAATACAGTTACTTATGGATTACAAAGATTAAAGATGAGTTTTGCCTCATTCTTACAAAGTGCTAAAGTCAAAGTTCTAATCACACAATTCCAAACTACAGACACATAAAGGTCATTAATTGTCCCACTTGATTGCTTCTTCCCAAGCTCGGGTCTAATTTCATTCTGTATTACAACCTCCCCGTACTATCTCTGGAAGAAAATAATGTAAAAGCCTCTTCACTAAAAACATTCCTCACAACAAATGAAAGATTATCAAAACAGAGTTACTTTCTTAGTTTCTGGTAACCATAAGAAATCCTTTCGCAAAGGTCACACAACCATCACCTATGCCTTATCTCTTATCCCAACATAAACACATGTACAAAACAGCACAAACCATCCCACAGACTAGTATCTACCCTTGGTGCCTACAATCCAACATAGGCAACCATAAATCGCCTTAAATGACACAGCCAAACTCTGAGATGTGTCACAAAGGAAGAAGGATGGTCGCATGTCATGGAGAAAGATCCCATTTAGAACGTCCATTATAAACAGCAACCTAAACCAACTACAACCTCTCACAGCATGATTATTGCGTCAAAGCAATAAATAAAGATATGCCCATTCAGATCAACATTTCCACGTTATGATAAGCCATCTGTTCTCCTGTGTGTGTTCTTTGTTCTTTATTTCTTTGTGGAGGCATGTATTTCTGATAGCCCCAACTCCAAACCCTTCTTTTGCAACTTAACACAAATTCCTTAAGAACTTATCATTTCAGCAATTTTATTATATATTTCCTCAAGTGGAAGGACAATACAGGATTACAATCAACCCACCCATAGTGTACAGATATAGGATTAAGGGAATATCGATTAGTGCAAGGTAAAGTCTGATTTAAGATAGTCTGAGGGATAGTTTAAGAATAAGGGGTAATTCATTTAGAACGGAGATGAGGAAAAACTTTTTCACACAGAGTGCTGAGAGCCTGTGAAATTCTCTGCCGCAGATGGTGGTGGAGGCCGGTTCTCTGGATGCTTTCAAGAAAGAGCTGGACAGAGCTCTTAAAGATAGCGCAGTCATAGGATACGGGGAGGAACAGGGTATTAATTGTGCATGATCTCCATGATCATGGTGAATAGCGGTGCTGGCTCGAGGGGCCGAATGGCCTAATCCTGCACCTATTGTCTATTGGCTTCAATTAATAATAATAATAATAATAATGGATGGGATTTATATAGCGCCTTTCTAATACTCAAGGCGCTTTACATCGCATTATTCATTCACTCCTCAGTCACACTCGGTGGTGGTAAGCTACTTCTGTAGCCACAGCTGCCCTGGGGCAGACTGACGGAAGCGTGGCTGCCAATCTGCGCCTACGGCCCCTCCGACCACCACCAATCATTCACACACAGGCAAAGGTGGGTGAAGTTTAGTGTTGGGGTGGGAGATTGCAACCTACACGTGGTCCGCCCTGCTTCGACGAATGCAATCAACCAGGCGTGCACAATCAAATACGATCAAATAGAACAAGTTGTCCAACAGCTTTAGGCTTGTGCACGCCCCACGCAAGAAGAAGTTTAGTGTTCACAGTTTCTTTATTAATCCAAGGACCCGGCGTGACAATGAGATGAGACTTCTTTGCATTGAGAAATACAGTTTGTCCCAATGCTGTTACAGTGTAAACTCCTGCTGAGAAAATACAGTATTGTGACAGTTCACACCTTATATCTCTACGGGGGTCTCTTTAACATTCTTGCTGATTGCTAAAAAGCTTCAAGTAATAAGGATTGTTCTAGCTGCCACCTGTATCCCCTGTTCCCATCTAGAAAGCGTGCTGGTCTGCCACAAAGACGATGTGGACTTTGTGGTCAAAAGATGCGGAGATACAAAGGCCTTGCTTGTCAGTGTTCCAGTCCAGGCTCCCGATGGGTTGTGAGGAGAGGGAGATGCTGTTCAGGAGAGTAGGGCCTGCACAATCCTTGCCCTCTCGTTCGTGGTCCGTCCTTTCAAGTTGTGCTGGAGAATCGCCATGTTTCCACAGATGCAGACTGCCAGCCCCGCCGCTCGTTACGAAGATGGCTCGATTCTGGGGCAAGTGCCTGACCGTCCAAGCTGTGAATTTGTACGGCTTCTCACTCTGACACACCAAGTCGCTGTTGGCATTGAAGGCATGCAGGTTGAAGACATGTATCCTGCCCTCCAGCGTGGTCGCCACCAGCTTATGTAAACTCCTCTCCTTCCCGTCAAATTCCACGCAGCACACCCCACTCTTGACATTAGTCTCCCATCGGACCTCCATGTTGCGCAGGTCAAAGAGCTTGATGTCCCCGTTATCATATCCAGCGCATACACAGCGGTCCCACCGGTTACATGCGTGACCGAAGGCTACAGCCCAGCAGTCCCTCCTGTGACCACCCTGTGCGGGCTCCATGTTTGCCACGGGCAGGTCCTTCTGCCGCGAGTCCCAAACCTTGACCGTGCCATCTCTGCTTCCGGTGACAATTTCCGGGGCCCCCTCATCAATTCCCAGTCCACCCACACCGTCAATGCAGTTGATGATCTCCCGATGTGCTTTGGTTGTGTAGAAGGGGGTCGCAGGTGCCTCTAGGTTCCAGATGTGGAGGTTGCCATCAAAGTCTCCCGTCGCTAGGTATCTCTGCTGGAGAGAAGATGCTCCAAATGTCCCACATCGGAATGCTCTCGGCTTCTCAATCTAGGAGATAGAGGAGACCGTGTGTACGTCTCTGATCTCTCCGCTCGCTGTGAATAATAATGAATGAATAAAAATGTTATTAGCCAAGTATGTCCACATACAAGGAATTTACATTGGAGCTTTGCTCGCATGTAACAACAAAATATTCAGTAGACAATTAAAAACAAAACATTATAATTTAAACATGTGAAAATAAAGTACCGGAGTAAAAAGAGGCTACGGTCTTTTGGCTGTTGAATAGAGTTACTGCTCGTGGGAAGAAGCTGTTTTTATGTCTGACTGGCAGCTTTGACAGTCCTGAGTCGCCTCCCAGAGGGAAGTGATTCAAAGAGTTTGAGGCAGAAGGTGAGATCGGCAAAAAACATCTGCATCTGCGGTAGATGGTAGGTGGGGACTGCTCTCTGGTTGGTAATTGGGTGGTTAGTACGTAGGACAGTACAGCACAAGAACGGGCCCTTCGGCCCACAATGTTTGTGCCAAACATGACGCCAGGTTAAACTCTCATCTGCCTGAACATGATCCATATCCCTCTCTCCCCTCTAATTCCACAAGCCCATCTAAAAGCTCCTTAAACACCCCTCTCATATCTGCCTCCACCACCTTCCCAGGTCAGGCATACCAGGCCCCCACCACTGCCCCGCTCATCCCCATTAAACTTCCCCCCACTCTCCTTATAGCGATACGCTCTAGTCTTGGACATTTCCAGCCTGGCATAAAAAGATTTTGAGTGTCTACCCTAACTGTGCCTCTCATAATTTTATATACTTAATTGACTAAGTGAGACCCGTTGGGTCCCAGCTTCACACGGGAGGGTTGGTCCCCCAACACAATATTCCACCTCTGCACCACTTCCAATATTGCTGGCCAGTGGGGGCGGGGGGGGGTGTATCTGGAGTGCTAGTATGAACCATTTTAGAACCAATATACTTTTTTGCAAGATTTAGAACCAATAGACATTTTTTGCAAGCTTTAGAACCAATAGACATTTTTTGCAAGCTTTAGAACCAATAGACATTTTTTGCAAGCTTTAAACCCAATAGACATTTTTTTTACAAGCTTTAGAACCAAGAGACATTTTTTTACAAGCTTTAGAACCAAGAGATATTTTTTTTGCAAGCTTTAGAACCAATAGACGCTTTGCAAGCATTAGAACCAATTTACACTTTTTTTTGCAAGCTTTAGAACCTATAGAGACACTTTTTGGATGCTTTAGAACCTATAGAGACACTTTTTGCAAGCTTTAGAACGAATAGACATTTTTTGCAAGCTTTAGAACCAATAGAGATACTTTTTGCAAGCTTTAGAACCAATAGACATTTTTGTGCAAGCCTTAGATCCAATAGACACTTTTTTGCAAGCTTTAGAACCACTAGACACTTTTTTGCAAGCTTTAGAACCAATAGACATATTCTGCAAGCATTTTAGAACCACTAAGGGCACTTACATTTGAGTAGACATGTGTTCAGTGTTATTCACAGCTCAGAGAAACGTGACCGTCTGCCTTCCTCCATCTTGAAGAGACTGTGAGGCACACCACTTCCTGGTTTTATAGTCCCTCCCCCTGCCGCCAGCATGGGCAGATGAGAGAATGGGGAATTTTGTAAAAACATTAATATCTCTGACATTTTTCATCGACGGGAAAAATCTCGGTACACATGTGGCGGTGGGGGGGGGGGGGCTCTGAGCAAGGTGGCCAAAAATGATGGCCGTAGGTGGCGGCGTTCTCTCGGAAATCGCAACACAGATGGCCTAAACCGATCAAGAACAGACTTTTAGTAATATAGATAGATAACTGGTCTCCTCTCAACCTCTGACATTGCAGAAAAAAACAATGCAGGTCTATCCAACCTCACTCTGTAACTAAAGCCATCGAATCCAGGCAACTTTCTGGTAAAACATTTTGTTTACAAAAAGTTAGAACCTTTTCCTCATAAAACGTTTTGTGCTGCGCACGTCCGTCTTATGCGTTCTAATGAGGGGTGGACGCAAGGAATTGCAGATGCTCGTTTATATAAAAAGACAAAGTGCTGGAGTATCTCCGCAGTCGCTGGTGGCCTGGTCTGGAGAAAGGCAGGTTTGTGATCCTTAGAATGTGCAAACTCCGCATGGACAGCTCCTGAGGTCAGGATCGAACCCTGGGTCTGTCAGGCAGCAACTAATCTCATGATTTTATACATGTCTATAAGATCACCACATCCTATATAGAGGATGGGAGCAGCCTGGCTTGAGGATAGAACTGAAAAATTGGATTAGAAATATCTAAATACCCATCCTTATTGTTTTGTTTTCCAGCAGAACGAATCCCTCCAATCGATGGGCAAGGCCTCGCGACTAAGATCCTTTATCCGCAACATTTTTTGCTGGCCTTGCTGCCTGAATAACAACAAAGGCACCATCTCGGGGAGTTCCCGCAGCTCCACACCATCACTTCCTCAGTCGATGGAAAATGTCAGCATTCGGGTCCGCCTCGAAAACGGCCATGGAAAGGTGTCACAAAGAATTATGGTAGGTGCATGGCATTCTTCCACGGCTCAGATAATACTTTATAGCAGAGACACAGCATGGAAACAGGCCCTTCGGCCCACTGATTCCATGCTGACCAACGATTGGATAGGATGCACCAGTTTCTGCATGCTGGGGATAATTTACTGAAGCTAATTAATCTACAATCCCAAATATCTTTGAAGTGTGGGAAGAAACCGGGGAACTGGTGTTAGTCAGGGGTTATGGGGAGAAGGCAGGACAATGGGGTTAGGAAGGAGATAAAGATCTGCCATGATTGAGTGGCAGTTTAAGCTCGATGGGCCGAATGTCCTAACTCTACTTCTATGACCGTATGAGCACCCGAAGAAAATCCCATGCAGTCACAGGGAGAACATACAAACTCCCCACAGACAGCAGCCACAGTCAGGATGGAACCTGGGTCTCCGGCGCTGTATGGCAGCACATCTACCATTGCTGCAATATATTTGTGACTTCTGAATAAAACATTTGGAAATGTGAAAAGTTGAAATTCCAGGAGCTTGTTTCCGTGCTGTTTAGTCCAAAGTCTACAACAGACGCAAAATTTAATGAGATTCTGGTTTCTCTCATAAGGGGCAAGAGTCAGAGGATATAGAGTGATGCAGTGTGGCCCTTTGGCCCATCTTGCCCACACCGGCCACGTGTCCCACCTGCCTGCATTTGGCCCATATCCCTCCAAACTTGTCATATCCATGTACCTGTCCAATTGCTTCTTAAACGTTGCGATAGTCAATGCTTCAACTTCCTCCTCTGGCAGCTCGTTCCATACACCCATCTCAATGTGAGAGGGGAAAGATTTAGAAACATAGAGACATAAACAATAGGTGCAGGAGTAGGCCATTCGGCCCTTTGAGCCTGCACCGCCATTCAATATGATCATGGCTGATCATCCAACTCAGTATCCTGTACCTGCCTTCTCTCCATACCCCTGATCCCTTTAGCCACAAGGGCCACATCTAACTCCCTCTTAAATATAGGCAATAAACTGTGGCCTCAACTACCTTCTGTGGCAGAGATTCACCACTGCCCGTGTGAAAAATGTTTTTATTATCTCGGTCCTAAAATATTTCCCCTTTATCCTTAAACTGTGACTCCTTGTTCTGGACTTCCCCAACATCGGGAACAATCTTCCTGCATCTAGCCTGTCCAACCCGTAATTTTGTACGTTTCTGAATTCCACAGATTCACCACTCTCTGTGTGGGACCTGTAATAGGGACCTGAGGGGCAGCTTTTTCACACAGGTGGGTGTAGTGGTACAGAAGGCTGAGGTGATCATATCGAGGTGTATAAAATCATGAGGGGAATACAAAGAGTGAATGCCGAGGGTGTTTTATGCCGGGAGGTGAATCAAGACAAGAGGACATGGGTTTAAGGTGAGAGGGGAAGATTTAATAGGAATCTGAGGGGTGTTAGGTTTTGGGTGCGAGCTGCCAGAGGAGGTAGTTGTGGCAGGAACTACACAATATTTAAAAGTCAACTGAACAGGTAGATGGGTAGAAAATGTTTCAAGGGGTATGGGGCAAACGTGGGCAGATAGAACTGGCGTAGAAAATGGGCAACTTGGCTGGTTTGGGTAAGTTGGGTTGAAAGGCCTGTTTCTGTGGTGCATGGTGCTAAGGGTATAATGGTTTGAAAGATGCTCAGTATATGACTCCTGGAATGTGATTGGGGACACTCTTATCTTTCGTTGCCTTGGACTCCCTGTAGTTTGAAATGGGAGGAGAGAATATAGATCCTAATATCAAGTAGGGTTAATTATTTGTTCAAAAGATGATCCTTTGCCAAACATGGTGTGAAGGCATCAGAAAAATCAATCTAAATGTCAATAATTTAAAATTAACGAGTCCTTTGCCTACTGCAGTGGATGTTGTAACTACATTAGACTTACAGTGTTGGAAACAGGTCCTTTGTCCCACCGAGTCCACGCCGACCATAAATCACCCCGTACACTAGCACTTTACTACACACTAGGGACAATGTACAATTTACAGAAGCCAATCAACCTGCAAACATGCACGACTTTGGAGTGTGGGAGGAAACCAGGGCACCGGGAGAAAACCCACACGGTCACAGGAAAACGTACAAACTACGGGCAGACAGTACCCGTAGTCAGGATTGAACCGGGTCTCAGGCGCTGTAAGGCGGCAGCTTTGTACCGCCCATTTGTTAGCAACCTTATCCGCATCTGTTGTAGACCAAGTAAACAATAGAAATATTTCAACTCCACCCGATTCGTTTCTTTGTAATACAGTCCACTTTAATTTCTGTTGCCACAGAGGCTGTAGATAGCAATGTTACAAAATTTTGCGATTTAAAAAATCAAGTCTGCAATTTATCCCATCAGATAAAGCACAAAAAGAAGTTTAATTTGACACCTAATTCACTTTATATCTTCAGTATTAAAAAAAGTTATGGCCATTTTTATACTCGGAAATTAGCATCTTGTTCCCTATTGCTTTTCCATTGACTTAACTCAAAAGCTGTGACAGTCAAAAGCCCACATCTTTCTTAAAAATTAAGAGAACTGAATGAAATTTTCAGTTATTATAGATTGAAGCATTCTGAAACAAATATGAAACAATCTTACTTGGATTACCTGAAATTAAAGCATATAATTAGTTAGTTACCTAATTGTAGCTAATTACAAAATTAAATTACTGGATCTAAACATCTATCCATTTCTTAAAAGATTAACATTTTTAAATAGCCTAAGTGTCCAAATAACATTCACACATGAATTCGCAATATAACATAATTTTTATATCTCATTGTCATGAATTTATAGGCCAAATGGAAGGAATTCAATGTTTAATTCCCGTAAATTAATGGGCATTTAAATCATCTTGTGAGTGGGTTTTAGTTTGTGTAACGCGATTGATTGGAACGTTGTGGTTGCAGTGAATTTGAACCCCATATCGGCAGGAAAAACACTGCCGGGTTCGTATGGAGCCAAAGTCCCATTTTCGCCGATTACTTTGGTTTGAAGTAATCAGAAGAAGCAAGTTATATGTAAAATATATGACTTACATTATGTTTTGTCCCCTACTTGAGAAATATCTTTTTATTTTACTCCAGCGATTACATTTTTTTTTTTAAACTTCCGAGAATGGAAGTCCAGTCGATTGTTCTGCAGCAGCTGGCAGCCTGAGGAAGTTCGCCTCCGACGGGCAGGAGAAAACGGCATTTTAATCCCTCCCCCTCAAAGCCACCAAAGTGGCTCACATGGCCAGTGGCAGAACTGCAGCGCCGCTGAAGTTAAGATTTGTAACATCGCTAACTTAGAGGCCAAGTCAGTGGATATTTTTAAGGCATAGATAGATTCTTGATTAGTATGGATGTCAGAGGTTATGGGGAGAGGGCAGGAGAATGAGGTTAGGAGAGAGAGATGATCAGCCATGACTGAATGTCCTAATTCTACTCCTATTCCTTATGAACACGGCAGCAGACAGCATCCGTAGTCGGGGTCGAACCCAGGTCTCTGGTGCTGTACGGCAGCAACTCTGCTGCTGCACCACCGTGACCCTACATTTCCTTGATTTTCTGCCTTGTGGCTCTTTTGAAAGATTACTGGTATATTATCTAGTTACAAACTGAAACCAAGAACCCTGCAGAGGATCCAGGGATGTCGTCTTGGTTCGCTAATTGAATACCTTTTATTGCCGATTTTTCAGAGTAAATTACTTCTACTTTGCAGGAAGCTTAGTTTAATTTATTGTCATGTGCCCAGTGAAAAGCTTTTGTTGTGTGCTAACCAGTCAACAGAAAGACAATACATGATTACAATCGAGCCATCCACAGGGTAAATAAACATGATAAAGGGAATAAAGTGAATAACGTTTAGTGCAAGATAAAGTCACTAAAATCCGATTGAAGATAGTCCGAGCATCTCCAATGAGGAAGCGAGTAGCTCAAGGCCACTCTCTGGTTGTTGGTGGAATTGTTCAGTTGACTGATAACAGAAAGTGGGATAACATTATAATAATAATAATAATAATACATTTTATTTATGGGCGCCTTTCAAGAGTCTCAAGGACACCTTACAAAAATTTAGCAAGTAGAGGAAAAACATGTAGGCGGAATGAAATAAATAGTAGAGACATGACTAGTACACAAATTAAAGACAGAATTCAATACAAAACAAAATATGAGGCAATTCAAGCACAGATGAAAAGGGAGGGGGACGTGGGGCTAAGGATAGGCAGAGGTGAAGAGATGGGTCTTGAGGCGGGACTGGAAGTTGGAGAGGGACACGGAATTGCGGATCAATTGGGCGAGGGAGTTCCAGAGCCTGGAAGCTGCCCTGGAGAAGGCTCTGTCCCCAAAACTGCGGAGGTTGGATTTGTGGATGGAGAGGAGACCGGCTGATGTGGATCTGAGGGACCGTGAGGGTTGGTAGGGGGAGAGGAGGTCAGTGAGATATGGGGGGACCAGATGGTGGAGGGCTTTGTAGGTGAG
Organism: Amblyraja radiata; assembly: GCF_010909765.2. NCBI lineage: Eukaryota > Metazoa > Chordata > Chondrichthyes > Rajiformes > Rajidae > Amblyraja > Amblyraja radiata. Next base: position 7,166,453 of record NC_045991.1, read on the forward strand.
GACCAGGATTTTTTAAGTGATCCGGTGGGAGATGGGAAGCCAGTGAAGTTGTTTGAGGTCTGGAGTGATGTGGTGCCAGGATTTGGTGTGGGTGATGAGTCGGGCGGCTGCGTTCTGGACCAGTTGGAGTGGATTGATGTAGATGGAGCTGATGTCAAGGAGAAGTGAGTTGCAGTAGTCCAGGCGGGAGGAGATGAAGGCATGGATCAGTCTTTCAGCAGCGGGAGGTGTGAGAGAGGGTCTGATTTTGGCGATGTTGCGGAGATGAAAGAAGGAGGTTTTAGTGACATGGCGGATGTGAGGCTCAAGGGAGAGGGTGGAACCAAAGATCACGCCAAGGTTGCGGGCCTGGGGAGATGGGGAGACAGTGGTGACGTCGATGGTGAGAGTGGGGTTATTGATTTTGCTGAGTGTGGATTTGGAGGCTATGAGGAGGAATTCTGTTTTATTGTTGTTGAGTTTGAAGAAGTTATGTTGCATCCAGGTTTTTATAGCTGACAAACAGGAGTTGATATGGGAGAGGGGGGGGGGGGGGCGTTGTGGGGGGATTTGGTGCCGAGGTAGATCTGGGTGTCATCGGCGTAACAGTGGAAGTCCAGGTTGAAGTGGCGGAGTATGTGACCAAGGGGGAGGATGTAGATGATGAAGAGGAGGGGGCCGAGTATGGAGCATTGGGGAACGCCTTGAGTGAGTGTGGCTGTAGCAGAGGTGTGGTTGTGCAGAGAGATGAAGTGGGATCTGTTGGAAAGGAAGGAACAGAGCCAGCTGAGTGCAGAACCTTCAATGCCAAGGTCCCCAAGTCTGGTAAGCAGGATTTTATGGTTCACTGTATCGAAGGCTGCACTCAGGTCGAGGAGGATGAGGATGTTGAGGGAACCAGTGTCAGCAGAGGTGAGGAGGTCGTTGAGGACTGGTGTGAAAGGGTATTCAATGTATGGTGTGAACTCGATGGTCTGAAGGGCCTGTTTCCATTCTGTATCTCTAAACTTAACTGACCGCAGGCCTGAGGATTGCAAACGACTGGTCAAATAATGGGGTAGCATTTTTCTAAGATACACACAAAATACTGGAGTAACTCAGCGGGTCAGACGGCATTTGAGGAGAGAAGGAATGGGTGACGTTTCGTGTCGAGACCTTTCTTCAAACTGGGAGGCAGGGGAGACGGAGTCTGAAGATATGGAAGGGTGAGGAGTGAAAATGACAGATCAAAGCAGACGATGCGGATTGAAGCGGAGCATTTTACTAACACTTGTTTGTTTTCTGGTAAGAGGTTGTTAAATTCCTTTCAGTAGAACCTCAGTGCCACCCCACTCAATACACCTAGCATCTGAAGTAAACACTTTTTCCCTTCCTCTCCAGGTGACCGACGAAGAAAGATCCCCAGCCGTCATCCAGAGAGCCATGGCTAAATTCAATCTGGATGGCGACTGGCAGGATTATCATCTTGTCCTGATCGTCACCAAAGACAGAGGTGAGGAATAAAACATAGGTTGCTTGATGCTGGAAGATGTACAATATTCCTCCTAAACTCAATGTGTTGGAGGAGCTCAGCATATCAAGGTTATTATATTAAGCACTATGTTCAGCATATTAAGTTACAGAGAAAGGTTGAACAAGTTAGGTCTTTATTCTTTGGAGCGCAGAAGGTTAAGGGGGGACTTGATAGAGGTCTTTAAAATGATGAGAGGGATAGATAGAGTTGACGTGGATAAGCTTTTCCCATTGATAGTAGGGAAGTTCTAACAAGAGGACATGACTTGAGAATTAAGGAACAGAAGTTTAGGGGTAACATGAGGGGGAACTTCTTTACTCAGAGAGTGATGGCTGTGTGGAATGAGCTTTCAGTGGAAGTGGTGGAGGCAGGTTCGATTTTATCATTTAAAAGTAAATTGGATAGTTATATGGACGGGAAAGGAATGGAGGGTTATGGTGTGAGTGCAGGTAGATGGGACTAGGGGAGAATAAGTGTTCGGCACGGACTAGAAGGGCCGAGATGGCTTGTTTCCGTGCTGTAATTGTTATCTGGTTGTATGGTTATATGGTTATAAGGTGGCACAGCGGTAGAGTTGCTGCCTGACAGCATTAGAGAACCCATTTCCATCCTGACTCCAGGTGCTGTCTGTACGGAATTTGTACGTTCTCCCATGACCGCAGGGGTTTTCTCCGGGTGCTCCGGTTTCCTCCCACCCTCCAAAGACATGAAGGTTTGTAGGTTAATTGGCTTCCATAAAATATTTGTCTCTGGTGTGTAGGAAAGTGCTAGTGTACAGGTGATGGCAGGTCCACATGGACTCGATGGGCCAAAGAGACTGTTTTTCCATGCGTGTGACTACTAAAATACTGAACAAAATGAAACTAAATTATCTGTGGAGGGAATGGGCAGGTGACATTTCAGGTTGAAACCTTTCATATTGGATATGGAACCCACATCCAGTTCGGTTGAGTTTGAAGAAGGGCCCCAACACAAAACGTCGCCTGCCCATGCCTTCCAATGCGTGGAAGCAGGCACTTTGGCCTTACACGCCCATGCTGACCAACATGCCACATCTACACTAGTCCCACCTGCCTGCGTTTGGCCCATGGCCCTCTAAACCAATGCTATCCATCTAGCTGTTTTTAAGCATTGTGATACTTTTCTTTAGAGATACAGCATAGAAACCACTGGCCCATTGAGTTCACACCGACCATCCTTCACACTACTTCTATGTGATCCCACTTTCTCACCCACACCATACACAATAGTGTCCATTTTTACAGAGGCCCATTAACCTACAATTGTAGATGGGATATGAAGGAATCAGAGCACCCGGAGGAAACGCATGCGGTCATGGGGTGAAAAGGTGGTCAGGATGGAACCCGGGTCTCTGGCACTCTGAGGCAGTGGCTCTGCCTGCTGAGCCTCTGTGCTGTACACAGAAACAGGCCTTTCAGCACACCAAGTCCACGCTGACCATCGATCTATCTGTCCACACTAGTTCCATGTTATCCCACTTTGTCATCCACTCCATCCTACTTCTTCTTCTTCTTCTTCTTCTTCTTCTTCTTCTTCTTCCTCTTCTTCTTCTTCTTCTTCTGCTTCTTCTTCTTCTTCTTCTTCGTCTTCTTCTGCTTCTTCTGCTTCTTCTTCTTCTTCTTCTTCGTGTTTTTTGGCGGGTGGCAAACAACTTTTTAGTGCATTGCCGCCACCAACTGGTATGGAGTGTGGATCAAATAACATTATTACATATACTAATAACCTATATCTTTCTGAACAAATTGGTTACCCTGAGAAAAAGCAATAGGATTTGATAGCACCTATATTAATTTTTTTGTAAAATATCTATTAAATCAAATTGTACTTTTTCTTTTCTGAATTGTTCACTCATTTATCTTTCTTCCTCATACCTCTCACAATGTATAATGACATGCTCTATTGTCTCTTCTTGCCCACAGTATTCACATCTGCCTGTATTATGCTTGCCTATTATAAAAAGTGTACTGTTCAGACCAGTGTGTCCAAATCTGATTCTTGAAATTACTGTCTCCTCTTTTCTGTTTTTTCCTGCACATCTCATTTCTCCCACTTTCCTCTGGACTCTGTAGAACCACCGTCCTTTCCGCTCTTCCTCCCATTGCTTTTGCCATCTTTCCTTCAGTCTTTGCTTAATAATGTCTTTGATTTCAGTTTTGCCTATGTTAATACTTAAATCAATCTTACTTCTTTTTGTTACCTCTTTTGCTACCTTATCTGCCATTTTGTTTCCTCTAATGCCAATGTGTGCTGGTACCCATAAAAATATGACTGTAAGCCCCATCATTTGAATTCTGAATAGTATTTGTTGTATTTCAATCAAAATGTCTGGTCTACTGTCTGAATGGCTGTACTGTCATCCACTCCCTACTCACTAGGGGCAATTTACAGAGACCAATTAAACAATTAGTGAAAATTTACAGAGACCAATTAAACAATTGAAAGTAGGCATGCAGGTGCAGCAGGCAGTGAAAAAAGCCAATGGTATGTTAGCATTCATGACAAAAGGATTTGAGTATAGGAGCAGGAAGGTTCGGATTGAGTTGGATTGGAGGAGGAGGCTGCAGTGGATTGCAGGTTGATTGAGGAGCGGGTTGAACGCCGCTCACGGAGTTTGGCTGTCGATTGAGTGCAGCTGCAGGGAGGGACCGCGCCGGTCCGGAGGTTGGGAGAGAGAGAGAGGAGACACTGAGTAGTAATAGTAGGGAGGTATTGTATTGGGGTATCGGCCGACGGCCTGTATAGGTCCGGTAAACGGTGCTCTGGCAATATTCCCTGCTGTTACAAAATGACAGGCGAGAGTGGGTCTAGTGGTATGGAGGCCAGTGGAGGAGAGGATAATGAAGGAAATGTTGAGAAGGAGTGGGAAACCGTGGGAACACGGGGTAGCCCCAGGAAGAGCAGCCGTAAAAGAAGGAAAAGCAATATTGGTGGATCGGAGAGTGAAGACAAGGAACCAGAAAAGGAAATTTCGTTAAATGTAGTGGTGAGGTTTGAAGGAGAAGGAGGAGTAAAGAAGATAGAGCCAATGAAGCTGACAAAAATAATCAGAGCCCAGGTTGGGGAAGTAAAGTATGCAAGAGTGCTGGAAGATGGAAACATGCTAATAGGGTGCAACAGTGAGGCTCAAGTTGAAAAGGCGATGAAAATGAACAAGATTGACAAAATCAAAATAATCAAAGTAGTGAGAGTGGGAGAACGGAGGAGGGCAGAGTGTAAAGGGGTTATCTATGGAATCCCTCTCAAAGTCAATATGAGTGAACTGGTTCAGGAACTCAGAAAGAAATGTGAATTAATTATGAATGCCAAAAGAATGACCAAAGGAGCAAAGAAAGAGGAAACTGAGTCAGTCCTGCTTGAATTCAAGACAGAATCCCTTCCAAAAGTGGTCCATTTTGGATTCATGCGATATAGTGTAAGAGAGTACATACCCAAACCAATGAGGTGCTTCAAATGTCAGAAATTTGGGCATATAGCTAAAATGTGCAAGGGGGCGAGGAAATGCGCAAGGTGTAGTGGGGCCCATGAATATGGTCAGTGTGGAGAGGGAGTCAGACCAAAGTGCTGTAATTGTGGAGGAGAGCATAGCGTGGCTTACTGGGGCTGTGAGGTGATGAAACGTGAAGCTGAAGTACAAAACATAAGAGTGAAGGAAAAGGTCTCCTATGCAGAGGCAGCAAAAAAGGCTACAAAACAGATGAATGAAAGAAGGATCAGGAGGGAGCAAGATATGGGCATAATGGAAACAATAAAAGAAAAAGAAAAGAGTATATGGAAAGAAAAGAAAAACCTGGTTATATTTATAGCAGGAGTAATAAATGCGACAGCAGAAGTAAAATCCAAAACAGAAAGGATCCAAATCATTGTAAAGGCTGCAGTCCACCACTTGGGCATGGCAGGATTGAAGTGGGAGGAAATACATGATGGTCTCAGTATCCAGGCGAGCCAAGAGTCAACATGTGTGGGTTAATAATATTAATGTTAATCCTACAATGGAATGCAAGAAGCTTGTTAGCCAATGGGCAAGACTTTAAGCAATTCATAGACAGTAGGAAGGAAAAACCAGATGTCGTATGTATCCAGGAAACCTGGTTGAAACCAAGTTTAGATTTTGTTCTATATGATTATGTTGCAGTGAGATGTGATAGGGGAAATGGGGGAGGAGGGGGTTGTGCCACTTTCATTAAAAAAGGGATACCATACAAGGTATTAGGAATTGGGCAGGAACAGGAATATGTGGTAATAGAAGTGTGGTCTGAGAGGAGGAAAATAGTGGTAATAAATTACTATAATCCATGTAAGCGATTAGAGGTCAATAAGTTACAGGAAGTAGAAGGCCAGAGCAAATCTAATGTTATTTGGTGTGGGGAATTTAACGCACATAATACATTATGGGGCAGTGGAAAGTCAGATAATAATGGACAGGTAATTGAGGAATTATTAAATGATGGTAATCTAGTATGTCTAAATGATGGAAAGAAGACCAGGGTAGATGTTAGGACAGGGAAGGAGTCTGTGTTGGACCTTACACTTGTTTCTAATAGGATTGCTGCTAAATGTAACTGGGAAGTGTATGAAAAGGGTACCATAGGAAGTGATCATCATCCTGTGCTATGCAAAATAAATATTACTTTAACTATGAGTAAAGAAAACAGAAGTGGACGATGGGTGTTTGGAAAGGCTAATTGGGGGAAATTTAAGGAGGAAAGTGATAGATATGTAAAACCGATACAAGAAGAGACAGATATAGAAAACTTTGAGAATAAATTGTCAGAAGGTATCAAAAGAGCAGCATTAGTTTCCATACCTAAAAGTAAAGGAAGATCAAAAAGGAAAGCTGTGCCATGGTGGGACAATAAATGTAAAGAGGCAGTGGTGAATAGAAACAGAGCATTCAGATTATTAAAAAGAACTCATAACTACCAACACATGATTAATTACAAACAGGCTCAGGCAATTGTAAGGAGGACTATAAGACAAACAAAAAAAGCATATTGGAGGAAGTATTGTGATTCAATTGGAAACACAACACAGGTAGGGGAGATATGGGGGATGATTAAAAAAATGGAAGGTGATAAAGGGGAGTGGAGTTATCCTATCCTAACAAATGGAGATCAAACTGTAGTCTCAAATAAAGACAAAGCAGAACTAATGGTTAACACTTTTAGTAGGGTTCACAGCTCCCACAACTTATCAGATGAAGGAAGAAGAGGTAGGGAAAGAACAAGAGAGGAAAATGTTGAGGCCTTACAAAGGAAAGGTATCACAGAGGACAAGTATAATATTCCATTTAATTTGGGGGAGCTAAAGAGAGCTCTCGCCAAGTGTAAGAACTCAGCCCCAGGGAAGGATGATATTTGCTACATAATGATAAAGCATCTAAGTGAGGAGGGACTCCAAAAGATACTTGCACTATATAACAAGGTGTGGGAAGAAGGGCGAATACCGGAGAGGTGGAAGGAAGCAATCATTGTGCCTATTAGGAAACCAGGGAAAGATGCAAGTAATCCAGTAAATTATAGACCTATAGCTTTAACAGCACACATGTGTAAACTGATGGAAAGAATGGTAAATGAAAGATTAATGCATCTAATGGAAGAAAACGGTATAGTGGCTAATTATCAGAGTGGCTTTAGAAAAGGGAGAGGTACTAATGATCCAGTTCTGTGCTTGGAAGATGATATAAGGAAAGCACAAGTTAAAAAAGAATCTGTAGTTACTGTATTTTTCGATGTAGAGAAGGCTTATGATATGTTGTGGAGAGAAGGTCTTCTAATAAAGCTGCATTTAATGGGAGTAGGAGGAAATATTTTTAACTGGATAATGGATTTTCTTAACGGTAGAAGTATCCAAGTTAAAATAGGGTCAGACATCTCTAGTAAATGTGTAGTCGAGAATGGAACTCCCCAAGGAAGTGCGATAAGCCCGATCCTATTCTCAATCATGATCAATGATATATTTGCAAACATTCAACCAGAGATGGGGCGATCGCTCTTTGCAGATGATGGCAGCCTATGGAGAAAGGGGAAGAATATAGATTTTATCGTGGGAAAAATGCAGCAAGGGATAGCCCAGGTGGAAGAGTGGGGAGTGAAATGGGGTTTTAAATTCTCTATAGAGAAGACAAAGACAATGGTTTTCACAAGGAAGGAAATTAAAGAGGATGTCCAGTTAAAACTATACGGCAACAATTTGGAAAGAGTAAAAGATTTCCGTTTCCTGGGAGTCCATTTTGACTCCAGATTAACATGGAGGGTCCACATTACAAAAATAATTGGAAAATGCAAAAAAGCCATCAATGTAATGAGATGCTTAGCAGGTTTAGAGTGGGGAGCAGATATATTATCTCTTAAACATATCTATGTATCACTGATCAGATCCAGACTAGAGTATGGCAGTATAGCTTATGGATCAGCATCTAAGTCAGTGTTGTCCGAGTTGGACAAAGTCCAAGCGGAAGCTCTAAGAATCTGTATAGGAGGTGTGCGGACGTCACCTGTATGTGCACTACAGGTGGAAACTGGGGAGATGCCGTTGAGACTGCGCCGCAGACAACTAATGGCTAATTACTGGCTAAGCCTTAAGGGTCATGGAGAGAACCACCCAACAAAACAGGTAGTACAGGAGTGCTGGGAGAGAGGGGTGGCTCAGTCTGGAAGCTTCGGCTGGGTTGGAGGAGGTGTGGCAAGGGACATGGAAGTAGAGGACAAAGAGTTCTGCCCTGCAGTATTGTGGCCATCTGTCCCAATATGGTTACTGAACATCCCAAAAGTTGATCTGGAGATATGGGAGGCAAAAAGGAGGGGAAAAAATTCGGACTTAAAAACAGAATACCATAACCATATATATAATAGATACAGGGAACACCTCTTAATCTTCACAGATGGATCAAAGGACCCAGTAGCTGAAACAACAGGGGCAGCTGTGGTAGTGCAAGGGATGAATGTTGAGATTTGCAAAAGAACAAATAACTATTTGGCAGTGTATACAGTGGAACTGTACGCTATTTTGATGGCAGTTCGGTGGATAGAACAGGTGCAACCATGCAAAGTATTAATATGTAGCGACTCATTGTCTGCAATCCAGAGTATTGGGTCTGGTGCATCCCATAGGCGGCCTGACCTAGTGTATGAAATTCTACTACTATTAAGCCAAGTAACAAGGAAGGGCAGTGACGTGACTTTGTTGTGGGTCCCAGCACACATTGGTGTGCTAGGAAATGAAAAAGTGGATAAATTAGCAAAAGAGGCCGTTAAAAAAGAGAACATAGAGGTAAACTTACAATTATCCAAATCTGAAGGAAAACACATTGTGTGGAAGAAAATAAATCAGGAATGGCAACAATACTGGGAACAGGAGACAAAGGGGAGACACCTCTATTCGCTACAAAATAGAGTGGGCATTACAGCAAGAAGAGGGTGGAACAGGAGAGAACAGGTAGTATTAGCAAGATTGAGGATAGGACACACTCACCTGAACAGCACATTAAAAATGTTGGGAAAACACCCTACTGGGCTGTGTGAGGAATGCCATCAGCCGGAAACAGTTCAGCATGCTCTAGTTGCATGTAGAAGATATGAAACAGAAAGAAGAGTTTTGATCAGTGAAATGAAGAAAATTGGAATGACAGATATATCAGAAAAGAACATTCTAGAGTATGGAGGGGAAGGAAAAGGAGTAAAGGTGTTGTTTAATTTCTTGAGGGCCTCTGGCCTTATAAAAAGGATATAATGTAAAGACATGAGGACTGTGGAGTGAAGCCAGAAGGTGGCAGCAATGCAACATTGTGGATGCCGGCTGCCGTAAAACTCCAAAGAAGAAGAAGAAGCAGGAAGGTTCTACTGCAGTTGTACAGGGTATTGGTGAGACCACACCTGGAGTATTGTGTACAGTTTTGGTCTCCAAATCTGAGGAAGGACATACTTGCCTTAGAGGGAGTACATAGAAGGTTCACCAGACTGATTCCTGGGATGTCAGGACTTTCATATGAAGAAAGACTGGATAGACTCGGCTTGTACTCGCTAGAATTTAGAAGATTGAGGGGGGATCTAATAGAAACTTACAAAATTCTTAGGGGGTTGGACAGGCTAGATGCAGGAAGATTGTTCCCAATGTTGGGGAAGTCCAGAACAAGGGGTCACAGTTTGAGGATAAAGGGGAAATCTTTTAGGACCAAGATGAGAAAAACAGTTTTCATGCAGAGAGTGGTGAGTCTCTGGAACTATCTGCCACAGAAGGTAGTTGAGGTCAATTCACTGGCTATATTTAAGAGGGAGTTAGATGTGGCACTTGTGGCTAAAGGGATCAGGGCGTATGGAGAGAAGGCAGGTACAGGATACTGAGTTGGATGATCAGCCATGATCATATTGAATGGTGGTGCAGGCTCGAAGGGCCGACTGACCTACTCCTGCACCTAATTTCTATGTTTCTATTATAATATTATTGAGTGTAAATCCAAGTGATGTAAACCCTTTTGTAGTGTGCTGCAAGATTTTAGTGTATTGCAAATAAGCCCCACTCTGAATCATTTAGAATTCTATAACTTCTACAGTACATACCTTTATAAAGGAAATGAGGAGGATTTTCTTTCGCCAGAGGGTGGTGAACCTGTGGAATTCATTGCCACAGATGACTGAAAAGGCCAAGCCAATGGATATTTTTTAAACTGAGATTGCCAGATTCTTGAATAGTGCAGGTGTCAGAGGTTATGAGGAGAAGGCAGGAAATAGGGTTGAGATGGTAAAATAGATTAGCGATTATTGAAGGGCAGAGTAAACCTGATGGGCCGAATGGCCTAATTCTGCTCCTATAATTTACAAACTTATTCACTGGAAATGTCGCTTTCTATTCACAAGGAAGACTGCAATGTAAATAAATGTAAAAACAAAGAACTACAGATGCTGGTTTAATATCAAAGATAGACACAAAGTTCTGGAGTAATCCAGCGGGTCAGGCAACATCTCTGGAGAAAATGGAAGAGGAACATTTCGGGCCGGGACCCTTCTTCAGACTGAATGTAGGTGGGGTGGGGGGAAGGAAGAGGTGAAGAGCTGGAGGTGAGAAAATCAGGAGCCATCAGGGTCGGCCACAAATGAGCTCGGATGGGGCGGTGCCTGGTAGTCCATTGTTGGCTAGTTGAAGGTGTGATCTCAAGACGAACAATATGAAGAACTGTGGCGAAATGACTAGGGAGGAGCAGGGAGGGGGTGGGGGGCAAGGGTGGAGGGGGAGTGGGTGCAAGATGAAGTTAGTTAAAATTAGACAATTCAATGTTCATAGAGCAGTCCTGAACTATCTACCTCATTGGTGACCCTCGGACAATCCTTGATCGGACTTTGCTTGCTTTACCTTGCACGAACATTATTCCCTTATCGTGTATCTATACACTGTAAATGGATCATCGTGTATTGTATTTCTGCTGTCTCGTTAGCATGCAACAAAAAGCTTGATGCTGTGCCTCGGTACATGTGACAATGAACTAAACTGTAACTAACATGAAGCTATGTACAAGTTGCCCAAGTGAAATATGAGGTGCTGTACCTCCATCTTGTGTTTGGCCTCACTCTGGCAGTGTAGGAGACCCAGGCCAGAAAGCTCAGTGTGGGTCAGGAATAGGAGTAGGATAAGACCATTTGGCCAATCAAATCATACCCTGCCATTCAATCATGGTTGATCTACCTCTCCCTCCTAACCCCATTCCTCTGCCTTTTCCCCATAACCCCTGACACCTGCACTAATCAAGAGTCTATCTCTGCCTTGTTCATTGACTTGGCCTCAACAGCCTTCAGTGGCAAAGAATTCCACAGATTCACCACCCTCTGACTAAAGAAATGTCTCCTCAGCTCCTTCCTAACAGAACATCCTTTAATTCTGAAGGGGTGTTCAAAGCTGGGATGAAGGTATAAGTTATATGCCTTCTATCACAGTGGGGAATGTGAGGTTGCTGAAACCAACAAGATGGTGGTGCTGCCTGCACTGGTGAGGACTCGGAGGGAGTGCGGTGTGTGCAGTGATCTCGGTGTTTACGTGGTCATGGCGCCATGTCGGTGTCTGGGCAGCTTTCTGACTGTTCGTGTGGACAGGGACGGCAGAGAGAGTGTGGTAGCGGTCCGTACAACTCTGGTCACATCATGGTGAAGGAGCGTGTGTGTATGTGTGTGTGTGTGGCCCGAACATTAAACTGATGGCTGTGGATCTCCGCTTATGCTGTGTGGCCTGGGGATTCTCACACGCCGCTGTGTGGCTGTTTATGTTTAATTTTTAAGTAGTTTTCTATCTTGTTGCTTTTTTGGTGTGACTATATAATAAACCAAATGTCACTGTACCTCGGTACACGTGACAACAAAGGACCATTGAAATGTTTGTTAGATGGGCGATCACGTGGGCCTCGTAGGCCTCGTGTTCAGTGAGACGGTCGCCCAGTCTACGTTTGGAAATGTACTGATTGTTTATTTTCTCTTCTGTCCCCAGCGGTGGTCATTCCTGACGATGCCAACATATACTACGCGGTGGGCCCCGTTGCCAAAGTTCATTTTGTTCTGAAGAAAAAGGACAACTGCAGTCAACTCGGAAACGGATCGGCCAACTGTGGTGTGTAAATGTGGTGTCAAATGGTGTCAACATTCTGGTCAGATTTGTATAGAACGGTTATTTGGTGTCGACATTGTGATCTGTGTCATGGAGGGGCAGTCTCAACTATCTGGAAGGTGGCATTTATAACTGTTCTCCCTTTTCTGGGTAATGTTGGTATGTTCTGCATAATTCTAACACACACACACACTCACCCACTCACTATCCCATTATCTTACCAACTCTCTCACTCACCCACTCAATCTCACTCAATCTCACTCCATCTCACTCCATCTCACTCCATCTCACTCCATCTCACTCCCTCTCACTCCCTCTCACCCACTCTCACCCACTCTCACCCAACACCAACCATCATCACCCGTCACTCACTCCCCAATCACCCGTCACTCACCCGTCAGACACTTGTCAATTACCCGTCACCTACCCGTCCGTCGCCCGTCATTCACCCGTCATTCACTCGTCATTCACCCGTCATGCATTTGTCACCTACCCGTCACTCATCCGTCTGGAACACGTTCAGCACCCGTCACTCACTCGTCAACCACTCGTCACTCTCAATCACCCATCACGCACCCGTCACTCACTCGTTTCCAACCGTTACGCAACCGTCAATCACCCGTCAGTCACCCGTCACCTACTCTCACTCACCAGTGTTGCCAGATTGAAATTGTAATTTAAAGCCAAACAACACTGGGGAAAAAAACATAAAATACCCAAACAATACCTGAAAAAAAAAGGCCACACAATCCTGCCTCGCCAGGACCACAGAACCTCACCGCCTCTCCGGGCCTCTCCATCTCACCGGGCCTCACCAGCTCAATGGGACCACTGAACCTCTCCACCTCACTGCCGAACCTCTCCGCCTCACCGGAGCTCACCACCTCACCAGTACTCGCAACCTCACTGGGCCTGCTGAACCTCGTTGCCTCGCCGCCTCACCTGGGCCTGCTGAACCTCTCCGCCACACTGTACCTCGCCGCCTCACCTGGACTGCCAAAACTCTGCCTCACCGGGCCTTGCCAGCTCAATGGGACCACAAAGCCTCTCCGTCTCACTGCCGAACCACTTTGCCGCACCACCGGATTAGATTAGATTAGATTATTTAATGACCACACAGTCAAACTGGTGGAATTCAGGTTCAGTACAGGATGTTACAAGGTAGGCTGATTCCCGTCAAACATAACATAAGACACAACATCATACAATATACAGTACATGCATGGGGAGGATATGTGCTGTTATAGTGTGTTCAGAATTCGGATTGCGTGTGGGTAAAAACTGTTTTTAAATCGAGATGTCTTGGCGGACAGTGAGCTGTAGCGCCTTCCTGATGGCAGCAGGTGGAAGATGTGGTGTGCTGGGTGGGAGGGATCAGAGATGATTTTCTTCACCCTTGACACAGACCGTTTGTGATGGAGTGATTCTATTGATGGGAGGGGAGTGCTGATGATTTTGGATGCTTTGTTAACTATGCGTTGTACTTTATTACGGGAGTGAGTGTCTAAACTGCTGAACCAGACTAATTGATGAAGTGAGCATGCTTTGGATGATGGCTGTGTAGAATTTGATTAGGAGGTGTTTCCTTACTCTAAACTTCTTGAGCTGGCGGAGGAAGAAGAGTCTCTGGTTGGCTTTTTTGTAGATGTGATTTGAATTGATTTTCCATTTGAGGTTATTGCTTATGTGGGTGCCTAGAAATTTGTATGAGTCAGTGGTGGATATGGGTTCGCCTGAGATGAGTAGGGGGGTCTTGGGTTGTGCCTTACGTCTGAAATCAATGATGAGTTCGTGTGTTTTTGATGTGTTAAGTGAGAGGTTATTGTCTGTGCACCAAGTGACTGCTTTGTGTGTTTGAGTGCGGTATTCTGTTTCATTATTGTTCGAGATGAGACCAATGATGGTTGTGTCATCTGCATATTTATAAATTTTAACTGAACTATGCTGGGATGTGAATTGGTTTGTGTAGAGTGAGAATAACCAGGGGGACAAGACGCAGCCCTGAGGGGCTCCTGTGCTAAGGTGCAGGGGGTGAGATATTGTGTTATGTATCTTCACCCTCTGTTGTCTGTTCCAAAGGAAGCTGTAGATCCAGTGACAGATGCAGGGGTCGATGTTCATGTCCGTTATTTTATGGAAGAGTTTAACCGGGTTGATGGAGTTAAATGCCGAACTGAAGTCCATGAAAAGGATGCGGGCGTACGTGTTGGCGGTTTCCAGGTGTTGCAGAGTGTGATGAATGGCCAGATTGACTTTGTCTTCCACTGACCTATTGGCTCTGTATGCGAATTGGTGAGGGTCCAAATTGGAAGAAGTGCTGGTTTTGAGGTGAGCAAGAATAATGCGCTCGAATGACTTCATGGCCACAGATGTAAGGGCAATCGGTCTATAGTCATTGAGGCAGGATGATGTGTTGGACTTGGGCACAGGGATGATGGTGGATTGTTTGAAGCACTGGGGCACTTACATTGGCAGAGGGATGAGTTGAAGATGCCGGTGAATACAGGGGCCAGTTCTGCTGCACAGTGATGAAGCACTGCTGGGCTGATGTTGTCTGGGCCTGCAGATTTATTTTTCTTCTGTCTCCTGAAGGTAGTCCTCACCTCGGCCTCCTGGATGTGGAATGGAGGTGGAGGAAGAGGAGAGGGGAACAATGGCGGAGGGACTGGAGACTGTTCAAACCTGCCATAGAAAGTGTTCAATCTGTCTGGGAGTTGGTGATCATTATCTGGGATGGGGGTGGATGTCTTTTTGTAGTTGCTCATTTCCTGGAGTTTTTTCCAGACAGTTCTAGTGTTGTTTGTTGATATTTCTTGTTCTAATTTGGTGGCATAATTGTGTTTGGCTTTCCTTATTGTGGACCTTAGTTTATATTTTGCAGCCATGTAGTCCTGCTTGTTTCCAGATTTATATGCAGCATTTTTATCAGTTCTTAATTGTTGAATTTCTTTTGTGAACCAGAGCTTATTGTTATATTGTTTAACAGTTTTTGAAGGGATACAGAGTTGCTCGCAGAATTGGACATATGACGTTACTGTGTCCGTGTAGTCGTGGAGGTCTCCAGCTGCACGGAAAACTTCCCAATCAGTGCATGCGAAGCAGCCTTGCAGCTTTTCGATGGCGTCTGTAGACCATGACCTAACAGATTTGGGCGAAGTTTTTGAGGATTTTATTTTTTGCCTATACTTTGGGATAAGCAGCAGCATCGCGTGGTCTGACTTGCCCAATGGAGCTCCTACAAAGGCACGGTAAGCCTCCTTAAACGGAGTATAGCAGTGGTCGAGCGTGTTGTTCCCTCTGCTGGGGCAGGTCATGTGCTGGTGGTAGTTTGGAAGCTCAGTGGACAGGTTGGTATGGTTGAAGTCGCCTAACACAATTATTGCTGCATCTGGGTATGAATTTTCTGTGTTGGATATATGACAGGCTAGTTCGCTCATGGCGGCGTTAGCATTAGCCTCAGGTGGAATATAAACACCGATTACAATGACCGATGCAAATTCTCTGGGGAGGTAGGTGGGTCTGCATGTGATAGTAAGGTGCTCCAAGAGTGGGGAACATACCTGGCTGAGTGAGGTGGAGTTTGTGCACCAGCGTTGGTTTATCATAATGCATATTCCACCACCTTTTGACTTGAAAGATAGTTCAGCTGACCTGTCGGCTCGGTGAAGTGTATATCCCGGCAGCGTTACTGCTTGGTCGGGCACTGACTGATCCAGCCAGGATTCAGTCAGGCAGATGGCAGAGCAGTTGCTGTAGTTCCTGTTGGTCTGAATCAGAAGCTGGAGTTCGTCCATCTTGTACCGGAGAGATCTAACATTTGCCAGCAGGAGGGCTGGGAGAGGAGGTCGGAACGGGTGCCTCTTGAACCTCGAGAGGATACCGGAGCGTCTGCTTCGTTTTGCGGTCTGCGGTCCGCGGTCTGCGGTCGGCTTCGTTTGCCGGTCTGCGGCCAGAATGTAGAGAGACCCGGGGAAACAAGCGTTATTTCCTTCGGTAGAGATGGCCTCAGGACTCCGTGGATGTTAAGTTTGAAATGTAGAAGTTCCCATCGTGTGTATTGGATTAAACATGACACATTGCGAACGTATAAGACAGACACGAGTACAATAGACAGGAGCACAACTTGTACTGGGCCGCGCCTCGCGGCCGCCATTTTCCAAAGTGGACTTTGCCACCCTACCTGGACCGCCGGTCCCCTTTGCCTTACTGGGCCTCACCACCTCACCGGGCTTCGCCAGCTCAATGGGACCACCGAACCTCTCCGCCTCACCGCCAAACCTCTTTGCCTTACCAAGCCTCGCCACCTCATCAGGATGACCAAAACTCTCCGCCTCACTGCCAAACTTCTTCGCCGCTCCACCAGACTTTACCGCATCACCGGGCCTTGCCACTGCACCAAGACCGCTGATCCTCTCTGCCTTACCGGGCCTCGCCCCCTCACTGGGACAGCTGAACCTCTCCGCCTCATTGCCGAACCTTCTCGCTTCACTGTGCCTCTGCCTCAATGGGACTGATGATCCTCTCCGCCTCAATGTGGATAACTGTGAGGTTATCCACTTTGGTGGCAAAAACAGGAAAGTAGACTATTATCTGAATGGTAACCGATACAATGAGACCTGTGTGTCATGGTACACCAGTCATTGAAAGTAGGCATGCAGGTGCAGCAGGCAGTGAAGAAAGCGAATGGTATGTTAGCATTCATAGCAAAAGGATTTGGGTATAGAAGCAGGGAGGTTCTACTGCAGTTGTACAGGGTCTTGGTGAGACCACACCTGGAGTATTGCGTACAGTTTTCGTCTCCTAATCTGAGGAAGGACATTCGTGCCATAGAGGGAGTACAGAGAAGGTTCACCAGACTGATTGCTGGGATGTCAGGACTTTCATATGATGAAAGACTGGAATGACTCGGTTTATACTCACTAGAATTTAGAAGATTGAGAGGGGATCTTATAGAAACGTACAAAATTCTTAAGGGGATGGACAGGCTAGATGCAGGAAGATTGTTCCCGATGTTGGAGAAGTCCAGAACAAGTGGTCACAGTTTAAGGATAAGGGAGAAATCTTTTAGGCCGAGATGAGAAAAACATTTTTCACATAGAGAGTGGTGAATCTCCTGAATTCTCTGCCACAGAAGGTAGTTGAGGACAGTTCATTGGTTATATTTGAGAGGGAGTTAGATGTGGCCCTTGTGGCTAAAGGGATCAGTGGGGTATGGAGAGAAGGCAGGTACAGGATACTGAGTTGGATGATCAGCCATGATCATATTGAATGTCGGTGCAGAATCGAAGGGCCGAATGGCCTACTCCTGCACCTATTGTCTATGTTTCTATTAAATGGGAGTAGCTGTTGGCGGGTTCGCTGATAGACGCTGTTGTCAATATTGACCAGGTACGAGCATGGCTCTGCGGTTGACCCCAGAATGACTCCGATGCGATGGTAACCTTGGAGTGACTGTAAACAGACAACCTGTCCCTTGTTGAGCGGTTGAAGCCGAGAGCTGGTTTTGTATTAATATATTCTTTCTATCTCGCGGCGACGTTGGAGCTGGGATTAGATCACTGACGGTGCACGAACTTGTGGTTCTAGTAGTTGCTTGGCCATAGGCAGGGTGGAGCGGGTTCACTGTGACATGAGTCATTCGGCCGAAGATCCCAGGAGAGGGTCGCGGACAATTCAGATTCAGATTCAGATTCAATTTTAATTGTCATTGTCAGTGTACAGTACAGAGACAACGAAATGCATTTAGCATCTCCCTGGAAGAGCGACATAGCAAATGATTTGAATAAATAATAATAAGTGATAATAAGTGTCCGGGGGGTGGGGGGGTGATTGGCAGTCACCGAGGTACGTTGTTGAGTAGAGTGACAGCCGCCGGGAAGAAGCTGTTCCTGGACCTGCTGGTTCGGCAACGGAGAGACCTGTAGCGCCTCCCGGATGGTAGGAGGATAAACAGTCCATGGTTGGGGTGAGAGCAGTCCTTGGCGATGCTGAGCGCCCTCCGCAGACAACGCTTGCTTTGGACAGACTCAATGGAGGGGAGCGAGGAACCGGTGATGCGTTGGGCAATTTTCACCACCCTCTGCAATGCCTTCCGGTCGGAGACAGAGCAGTTGCCATACCATACTGTGATGCAGTTGGTAAGGATGCTCTCGATGGTGCAGCGGTAGAAGTTCACCAGGATCTGAGGAGACAGATGAACCTTCTTCTGTCTCCTCAGGAAGAAGAGACGCTGGTGAGCCTTCTTGATCAGAGTTGAGGTATTGTGGGTCCAAGAGAGGTCATCGGAGATGTTGACTCCCAGGAACCTGAAGCTAGAAACACGTTCCAGCTCCGTCCCGTTAATGTGGATGGGGGTGTGCGTGCCGCCCCTGGACTTCCTGAAGTCTACAATGAGCTCCTTGGTCTTCTTGGAGTTAAGGGCCAGGTTGTTGTCAGCGCACCATGCTGCTAAGTGCTGGACCTCCTCCCTGTAGGCCGACTCATCGTTGTTGCTGATGAGGCCAATCACCGTTGTATCATCTGCATACTTGATGATGGTGTTAGTACCATGTACAGGTGTGCAGTCATAGGTGAAGAGGGAGTAGAGGAGGGGGCTCAGCACACAGCCCTGTGGAACGCCGGTGTTCAGGGTGAGGGTTGAAGAGGTGTGCTTGTCTAACCTAGCAGACTGGGGTCTGTTGGTTAGAAAGTCCAGTATCCAGTTGCAGAGGGAGGGGTCGATGCCCAGGTTACCGAGTTTGGTGATCAGTTTTGATGGTATAATGGTGTTGAATGCTGAGCTGTAATCGATGAACAGCATTCTTACGTAAGTGTCTCTGTTGTCGAGGTGGGAGAGGGCGGAGTGAAGTGCCGTTGAGATGGCATCCTCCGTACTCCTGTTCTTGCGGTAGGCAAACTGATAGGGATCCAGTGTGGGGGGTAGGCAGCTTTTGAGGTGTGCCAGGACCAGCCTCTCGAAGCACTTGGTGATGATGGGGGTAAGTGCAACTGGGCGGAAGTCGTTGAGGCTTGCCGCAGTGGAGTGTTTTGGCACTGGCACGATGGAGGTGGTTTTAAGGCACGTGGGGACAACTGCTTGGGCAAGTGACAGGTTGAAGATGTCAGTCCAGATGTCTGTCAGCTGCGCAGCACAGGCCCTGAGCACGCGCCCGGGGATGCCGTCAGGGCCAGCAGCTTTACGTGCATTAGTCCTACTCAGTGCCACGAATACGTCGTAGGGGGTGAATGTGAGGGGTTGGTGATCGGCAGGTACCACAGCCTTGATGGCTGTCTCTAGATTGTCCCTGTCGAAGCGGCCATAGAAGTGGTTAAGCTCCTCAAGGAAGGAGGCGTCGCTGGATGTGGGGGTGGTGTTGGAGGGTCTGTAGTCCGTGATGGCCTGGATGCCTTGCCACATGCGTCGGGGGTCGGAGTTGTTGTTGAAGTGCTCCTCAATCCTGAGCTTATGGCAGTGCTTGGCCTTCTTGATGCCCCTCTTCAGGTTAGCCCTGGCTGAACTGTAGGCTCGAGCATCGCCTGACCTGAAAGCGGTGTCCCGTGCTTTCAGCAGTAGCCTGACCTCGCTGTTCATCCATGGCTTCTGATTCGGGAATATGGTCACCTGTTTGAGGGAGGTGACACTATTGATGGTGGAGTTTATAAAGTCCAGAACAGAGGATGTGTAGGAATCAATGTCCGTGTGGGAATCAAGGGTGGCCTGGGCTGCAAACGCCTTCCAGTCAGTGTTTCCAAAACACTGCTGAAGTGTGAAGTCCGCTTCCTCTGACCAGACTTTAACTGTCCTCACAGTTGGTTTAACCCGTCTGATGAGTGGGGAGTACTTAGGGAGCAGGAACAATGAGACGTGATCAGACTGACCAAGGTGGGGGAGGGGGATGGCTTTGTAAGCTTCAGCCATGTTGGTGTAGACTTTGTCCAGTGTCTTGTCTACTCTAGTGGGGAAGGAGACATGTTGGTGGAATTTGGGGAGTACAGTCTTCAGGTTAGAGTGTTTGAAGTCCCCCGCAACAATGAAGGCTGCCTCGGGGTTGTGCGTCTGTTGATTGCTAATGGCAGTATGCAGCTCTTTCATTGCAAGCTTGGCATTAGCATCAGGAGGGATATAGGCTGCAGTCACAACAGTGGAGGTGAACTCTCTGGGCAGATAGAACGGTCTGCATCTAACCAAGAGGAACTCAAGGTTAGCTGAGCAGTGACTCTCGATGATGGTGGAGTCCGTGCACCATGCTTTATTTACATAAATGCACAGACCCCCACCTCTGGTCTTACCGTAGTCTGATGTCCTGTCCGCTCGGAGTAAATGACGCCCCGATAGCTGGATGGCGCTGTCAGGAACGTCAGTGTTGAGCCAAGTTTCCGTGAAGATCAGGATGTTGCAGTCCTTGATCCAGCTGTGGGAGGTGATCCTTAGCCGGAGTTCGTCCATTTTGTTTGCCAGTGAGCGCACGTTGGCGAGGAAAAGGCTAGGAATCGCCTACCCTGTGTGGGGCTAGCTCTAACCTGGCCTTTAACCCACCTCTGCGTCCCCGGCGGTGTTTTCGTACGCGTCGCCGTCTGTTGGTGCTTCTGGTCGGCCGAGCTGGCTTGGTGCGCGCTGGTGTTCTGCCGCTCCGTTGCTCCGCGTCTGCGTCTCCGTGACTCCGCAGGCGTTCTTCAGCCCCTCGGCTCTGCTGATGGTCTCCAGCCCCGGGGCTTACCTGGCGTTCTCCAGCCCAGCGGGTCGGGTGGCGGTCTCCAGCTCCGCGTTGTTCTCCAGCTCCACGGGTCGGGTGGTGTTCTCCAGCAATGTTCCGTAGGTTGAGTAGGTCGAGATAGACATCAGAGACAACCCTGTGTGAGCGTTCCATTAGTTTGTTTGCACTTCTTACCGCGCGCACGGCCAGGCCATTGGACTGTGGGTAATCGGGGCTGCTGATGGTGAGGTAAAAGTCCCTGCGTTTCACCAAATCCCTGAAGAGCTGACTGGAGAATTGAGTTCCATTGTCTGAGAGCAGCTTTAGGGGGGCTCCGTGGACAGAGAAGTAGCGAGTCAGTTTTTGAATGACCATGGCTGAGGTCGGGGCACTGAGCAAGTCGACTTCAAACCATCCTGAGTAGCAAACGGATTTGAGTATAGGAGCAGGGAGGTTCTACTGCAGTTGTGCAGGGTCTTGTTGAGGCCACACCTGGAGTATTGCGTACAGTTTTGGTCTCCTAATCTGAGGAAAGACATTCTTGCCAAAGAGGGAGTACAGAGAAGGTTCACCACACTGATTACTGGGATGTCAGGACTTTCATATTAAGAAAGACTGGATAGACTCGGCTTGTACTCGCTAGAATTTAGAAGATTGAGGGGTGATCTTATAGAAACTTACAAAATTCATAAGGGGTTGGTCAGGCTAGATGCAGGAAGAATGTTCCCGTACAAGAACGTCCAGAACAAGGGGTCACAGTTTAACGGTAAGGGGGAAATCGTTTAGAATCCAGATGAAGAAAACATTTTTCACAGAGAGAACGGTGAATCTCTGGAATTCTCTGCCACAAAAGGTAGTTGAGGCCAGTTCATTGGTTTTATTTAAGAGGGAATTAGATGTGGCCCTTGTGGCTAAAGGGATCAGGGGGTATGGATAGAAGGCAGGGATGGAATACTGAGTTGGATGATCAGCCATGATCATATTGAATGGCGGTGCAGGCTCGAAAGGCCGAATGGCCTACTCCTGCACCTATTTTCTATATTTCTATGTTTCTATGAATTGACGAGAACCAGGTATTGTTTGCTGTGCTACTCAAAGATGTCGGCTGCTACTGTGGACCAGGGTAAGGTGTGGAAGAAGTGGTTGCTTCTGTTGGTGCGGGGTCAGGCAATTGCAAATCAGGCAGGCAGCAACTTTCTCGAGAATGTAGTCAGCCATGTCAGGCCAGTAAAGCATAACTGTTGCATGTTGGGGGGTTATTTCTGCAGTGGGATGCCCCCCCCATGGACGATATCAAAGTACTTGCTGTGAAGAGACGTCGGGATAACTGCCTTATGTCCATTCATTATAATACCGTCTTGAAGGACCAGTTCATCGCGGACAGGGTAGAATAGGTGGACAGCCTGCGGCAGGTGGTGCTGATTGTCTGGCCAGCAGCAGTGGGCGACAGTGGCCAGCGATTGTAGCGTTTCGTCTGCAGCTGTTTTTGCCACTAGCATGTCTAAGTCCGCAGATGGAAGGCAAGAGACCATCATAACCGTGTACCCATCATGCTCATCATCAGACAGGTTGGGTGAGGTGCCCATGAGAGAGTGTCAGCTAAGCGCATGTCCTAACCGCGTTTCTAGGTTAGTCTGATGCCATATCTCTGTAGTCCCATCATCATGTGTTGTAAACTCACTGGTGCCGTGTGGATCAGTTTACTGAGGATACTGACCAGGCTGGTGATCGATTTCAACCGTGATCGGGTCGCCAAAGATAAAGTCCTTGAATTTCTTGCAGGCAAAAGTTACTGCGAGTAGCTCCTTCCCAGTTTGAGCGTAGCGCTGTTCAGTGTCGGTCATGGTGCGGGAGACATAGGCAACTGGTCTGTGACCCTTCTTGTCGTCATGTAGGCAAGTGATGCCCAGTCTACACTGGGAGGCAGCATTGGTGAGGGTGACGGGTAACTCGGCATCAAAGTATGTGAGGGTTGGAGCGCAACACATTAGTTGTTTGCGGGTTTCAAGTGCTGGAGCTGGTGCAGGTGCCAGGACCAGTGTGTATGATTGTGGGACAGTTGTCACAGCGGGGCTGACAGCTCGCTGAAGTTTGGGATGAATTTTCCCAGGTAGTTTACCGTGCCTAGAGCCGTCACATCCCACCCGTAGGTGCTGGCATTTTGTTGATGGTAATGGTTTTAGATGGGTCTGGCCTGAGTCCGTTGTTGGTGAACATGTGGCCCACATAAGTCACTTCCTCGACCCGAAACCTGCTCTTGAGGGGTTTGAGTTTGAGATTGACTTATCTGGCACGATCCAAGACTTGTTTCAGGATTGAGTCATGTTCTTGTGCATTGCGCCCGGTGATCAGGATGTGTTCCATGATTATGGTGCTTGGGTAGCCAGTAAAGAGTTGTTCCATAGTACATTGGAAAACTTCACCGGCGAAATTGATGCCAAATGGCATTCGTAAGAATCGGTAGCGTCCAAAGGGCGTTGCGAATGTGGTTAACATGCTGGATGCCTGATCTAGCGGTATGTGCCAAAATGCGTTTTTTGCATTAGGACAGAGAAAACTGTGGCTTTACCAAGGCTGGCTGCGACCTCTTCCACCGTCCACATCGGCTGGTGTGGTCATTTGATGGCAGTGTTTAAGTCTTTAGCGTTAATACAAATCCTTATTTTGTCTTTGTTCTTCTTGACTGCTGCGACCATGGTAGAGACCCAGGAGGAAGGGTCATTGACAGGGGCTATCACACCCAGTGTTTCCATTCTGTCAAGTTCAGCTTTGACGTGGTCCTTCATTGTTTGCGGGATTCGGTGAGGAGAACGAACGACAGGTATAACTTCCTTGTCGGTTACAACGATGTATCTGTGGAAAGCTTGCCCAGCTGGTTATCACAAATGTCTTTGTATTATTCGAGTAGTTGTTGGGTGGGACTTTGAGAGGTAGACAGCTGGAACACAGCTTTGCCGAAGGAGACTACGTTCATATCACGGCTTGCATCAATGCCCAGAAGGAGCGGCACTTCCCCTTCTTACAAGAAGTCAAGAAGAGTTTATTGTCATAGAAACATAGAAAATAGGTGCAGGAGTTGCCCATTCGGCCCTTCGAGCCTACACCGCCATTCAATATGATCATGGGCAGACCCAGATAGGTCAATGAAATACTTGCTTGCTGCAGCGCAACAGAATATTGTAGGCAGGAATGCAGATCAGATCAGTGTGTCCATATACCATAGAATATATATATACACACATAAAAAAACAGATAAAATGCAATAGGCTGTTATAGTTCACAGTTTGTTTGAAGTTGTGTTTAATAGTCTGATAGATGTGGGGAAGCAGCTGTTCCTGAACCTGGATGTTGCAGATTTCAGGCTCCTGTACCTTCTACCTGATGGCAGTGGGGAGATGAGTGTGTGGCCAGGATGGTGTGGGGTCCTTGATGATGCTGGCAGCCTTCTTGATAATTGCATTAGTGTTCTCGGACCAGGAAAGATCTTCAGAGATGTGCACGCCCAGGAATTTGAAGTTCTTGACCCTTTTAACCATCGACCCGTTGATATAAATGAGGCTGTGGGTCCCCATCCTACTCCTTGCAAAGAAGTCCCTTTTGGCCTTTTTGATGGCCTTACCAAGGTCGTATCTGGACCTCTTGTAGACCACTGTATCATTGGAGGTGAATGCCCCGTGTCTGGACTTCAGCAGAGTGCAGATCTCAAAGTTCATCCAAGGTTTCTGATTGGGAAACACTCAGAAGGTTTTTGTAGGGATGCAGTCCTCCACACATTTCTTTACGAAGTCTGTAACGACTGTGGCATATTCGTTCAAGTCCGTTGCCGAGTCCTTGAACATTGCCCAGTCTACAGTCTCCAAATAGTCCTGGAGTTGTTCCTCTGCCCCCCCCCCCCCCCCCCCCCCCGACCAGCTCTGTACTGTCCTCACCTCTGGGGGTGCGCTCTTTAATTGCTGCCTGTAGGCAGGAAGAAGCAGCACCGCAGTATGGTCGGATTTACCGAAGTGAGGGCGAGGGATAGAACGAAAGGCATTCTTGATGGTGGTGTAGCAGTGGTCGAGGGTGTTAGGTCCTTTGGTGAAGCAGGAGACATGTTCGTGGAAGTTAGGGAGTGATTTGTTTAGGTTTGCCTTATTGAAGTCCCCAGCAATGGTGGTAAATGCCTCGGGGTAAGACGTCTGGTGTTTGTTGACCACAGCATGCAGCTTCTCCAGTGCCAGACGGATGTTTGCTTGGGTGGGATGTAGACCGCGGTCAGGATGATGGAGGTGAATCCCCTTGGAAGGTAGAAGGGACGGCACTTCACCACCAGATGTTCCAGGTGTGGAGAGCAGGAGTTGGACAGGACTGCCACGTCTGAGCACCACACAGAGTTGACCATGAGGCAGACGCCCCCTCCTCTCCCTTTCCCAGATGCCAGTGTACGGTCCATACGGTGGATGGAGAACCCTTCAGGCTGGACCGCAGAGTCTGGGGAGCTGGGGGTGAGCCATGTCTGTGTG
The DNA here is from genome assembly GCF_010909765.2 of Amblyraja radiata. NCBI lineage: Eukaryota > Metazoa > Chordata > Chondrichthyes > Rajiformes > Rajidae > Amblyraja > Amblyraja radiata. The sequence goes on from NC_045991.1 coordinate 7,191,724, forward strand.
AAACAGAACACAGAGCATTCCCTCAGCTCCCTTTGATAAAGCAGCCTTGCCTTTAAGTCCTCCACTTTATTTTCAAGGGACTGTACATTAATCAGTAGGATGCATTTAACCTGCTTTTAACTATTTATACTGTTCCATCAGGGACGGGATTGTTTTTAGCGTTGTTATGTGTGAAATGTTTTAAATTTCATGTGCGATGCTCCAGTATTCCCTGGGAAACGTCTTTTCATTTTGCACTGTACAACTGTTGCTTGCAAGATGACAATAAAGGTTGATTGATTGAGAGTAGGGAGATGGGGCCGAAGTCCCTTGCGCTTCATTCTGACCTGAAGTCCTGCCTGTCTGCCACGTTTCCGGACACAATGGAGGCTTCCCCTTTGTTTCCAGGTACTATGTTTACTGTACCTGCTGCGCTGGAACGGGGATTCCTTCACAGACGGCAGCTCCAGCTCCGCTACAGACAGGGATTCCCCCAAAGTCGGCAGCTCCAGCTTCATTGTTTCTGGGAGATCCAGCCCGTCGGCTCTGGAGGTCATCCCGGGGTTTCCAGGTACCGTACCTGGGATCCTCAGTCGGGTCGGGATTTTCACAGCCAGCATGGGAAAGTTTAAAGTCCGGGGCTCCCGCAGCTGCGGGAGGTCATTTAATTGCCAGCACTTTCAGCTGCCCAAGCAGCTTGTCTGAAACGGCACCGATTACTGCCGTTTCCCTGATGCAGGTAAGTTGGTAGAAGTTGTAGGTGAACCTTTTATGTTCTGGTGCTCCGCAAAAGTCGCCACAGGCAGGCGCCATCTTGGGGTTTACAGCTGTGTAGTACCGTTATACCATGTAAAGGGTGGCTTGCATGTATGTGTAGTGAAGTTTATAAATGGTTCTTGGTTCTTGGTCCTCCAAAATATTCCGAATGGAATTTAAACTGGAGGTGGTGGAGGGAGGACTTAAGCCAGAAAGGGTTATTGGGAAGAAAGAGCTACTTTAAATTTAGTTGCATCTGGTTGGGTAACTATAGTTCGGTGGAGATTCCATGCTTTAATTGTGCGGGGGGAGAACGAATTGCTGTACACATCTGTCTTTGTAGCTGGAATCACTAATTGGATCGAATGCCCTTGTCTGCTCCTAATTGGTTTGGGTTTGGTGTAGGTCTTGTAATCCATGTCAAACTGACCATTTAACATTTTGTAAAAACAGGTCAAACAGTGAACTTCACGTCTGTCTTGTAGAGGGTTCCATCCCAGACAATTCAGAAGTTTGGTGCCACTCGCTTTTCTCTCATAGGTGTTAGTAACAAATCGAGCTGCCTGTCTTTGGACACGTTCGATGGATGAAATGTTTGTATTTGTGTATGGGTCCCATGCTGCAACTGCGTAGTCCAAATGAGGTCTAACGAGGGTGAAGTATAGCTTCTCCTTGACAGAAGTTGAACAATTATGAAAGTTGCACCTCAGAAAATTTAGGACACCTGTTACTTTCAGCGTTGCATGATGAGTCTGACCATTCCAACGCAGATCATTCTGAAAAATGGCAATAAGGGTTAATCTACAAACCCTCACTTTTCATTATCTCCATCGATTTGGCAACTGCCAACTTTCAGATTCAAATTCAACTTTAATTGGGTGCTCAGTTGCTCTGACAAGCTCAGGAGGAAGACGGAGATCGCCTAGAAAGTTGTTGCAGCCGCAGGAACCGAAGTCCAGAAGTTCCTGTCGGCTGTACAGAATGGATACAAGACTGCTCCGAGTGAGCAGCCTTGAAACATGTAGGGGAATTGTCGCTATATTTCCCATTTTTGGGAGACACGGGGCATCGCGATGTGCCCGCGCCGCCGCCATTTAAAAAAAATGTTGTGGCTAGTTCAAGGTATCCTTTTCGTCACGTCATCTCTTCTTCTTGTCGCCTCATCTCTTCTCTCAGCTATTCTTCTCGTCACTCAATCTCATGTTTCTTCTCCAAGGTATTCGATTCTATTGAGAGGGCAGCTAGATCAACTTCAACTTCCATTCGAGCAGAGGCCCTTGATGCTGAACTGGTTATAGAACCAGATGTATGTCCTGATCTTTGTGTAGATATATTTGAAATACTATCTTATGGTGGTGTAATCACCTCTTCCATTCCAGGATTACTATGTGGTGTAATCACCTCTTCCATTCCAGAACCTTGCTGTGTAGCTCTTTCAAATGTTGAGCACGGAAATTCTCACGATTCTGGGCAGTGGGCAGGTGCTATAGACCTGCACGGGAAGGTAGACGCTCCCGCCCCCACGAGTCTCGGGCAGATGGGGCTCGTCAGCCTGGGAAGGCAGTCCATCTAGGAGAGGGAAAACTCTGATTTAAAACCTCCACTGCCTTGTGGCGATAACCTGTAATGGAAAAGGCTGCAGGAGTAAACCTGGCTGGCGAGATCTATTTTCTTCAGTTCCTCTTCCAAGGAATCAGTCTTCAGTTCCTCTTCTGCTACAACTTTCCGTGCGTAATCTCCCCCCAGAGATCCAGGCCAATCTTCTGTCCCTCTTCTCCCACCTCCTGACTGTAAGGTAGCTTTCGACTCGATAATAATCGCAGATTATTATATTGTTCAAGGAACTGTTCCCTCTAGTCACTAGGAGAAGACACCAATCAATCAATCAACCTTTATTGTCATCTTGCAAGCAACAGTTGTACAGTGCAAAATGAAAAGACGTTTCCCAGGGAATAGCGGAGCATCGCACATGAAATTTAAAACATTTCGCACATAATAACACTAAAAACAATCCAGTCCCTGATGGAACAGTATAAATAGTTAAAAGCAGGTAAAACACAACGTTAAAATACAATAAACCAATCATAAAAATGTCCGGGGCAGCTGATTTGAGTGGCCAGTGCCAGTTATTAAAGTGGCCAGTGCCAGTTATTAAAGTGTCCGTGCCAGCCGCAGAATCAAGTGACTGTGAGTACAGAGTGACTGTTTAGCAGCCTCACAGCCTGTGGTAGGAAGCTGTTTAGCAGTCTTGTAGTCCGGGCTTTGATGCTTCGATATCTCTTGCCTGATGGCAGGAGATCCAGGTGTATGTGAAGGGGTGCAGTTTGTCCTTAGCAATTCTCTGAGCTTTTTTCAGACAGCGGCTCTGGAACAGTTCTTGTACTGAGGGTAGGGAGACGCCAATGATCCTCTCTGCTCCCCTCACTACCCTCTGCAGAGCCTTCCTGTCCGAGTAGTTGCAGGTGGAGTACCACGTATTTATGCAGTACGTTAGTACAGACTCCACCGTACCCCTGTAGAAAGTCCTGAGGATGTTGGTGGGGAGTGAGGCCTGTTTTAGTTTCCTCATGAAGTGCAGTCGCTGATGGGCCAGTTTGACGGTCCCAGTGGTGTTCCTGGACCAGGTGAGGTTGTCTGTAATTTGCACACCGAGGAACTTTATGCTCTCCACTCTCTCCACTGCAGTGCCACTGATGTTGAGGGGTGTATGCTTTGGCTGCGCCCTCCTGAAGTCGACAACCATCTCCTTCGTTTTGTCGACATTTAATTCTAGATTATTTTTGCTGCACCAGTCCACTACTTGTTTTACTTCCTCCCTGTACATTGATTCGTCATCTCCGCTGATGAGTCCCACCACTGTTGTGTCGTCCGCGAATTTTATGATCTTATTGTCCCTGAATCTGGCAGCACAGTCATGTGTGAGCAATGTGAACAACAGTGGGCTGAGCACACAGCCTTGAGGGGAGTCGGTGCTCAGCGTGATAGAGCCTGAAGTGTTCTTGCCAACACGGACTGACTTGCCAACAGATCCAGTGACATGGGGTGGTGTTGAGGCCCAGCAGGGTTAGTTTCTCCACAAGTCTCTGTGGGATGATGGTGTTAAACGCTGAACTGAAGCCAATGTACAGGATTCTGGCGTATGTGTTTTTGTTTTCCAGATGCGTGAGTACTGTGTGCAGCGTGGTAGAGATGGCATCCTCTGTAGAACAGTTGGGGCGATAGGCAAACTGGAGGGGGTCTAACGATGAGGGGAGGCTGGCAGTAATGTGGGGTTTCACCAGGTGTTCAAAACACTTCATTATTATTGGGGTCAGGGCGACAGAACGGTAGTCATTTAGGCAGGCAACCACTTGTTTCTTCGCTCTGGGGATTATCGTGGAAGTTTTGAGGCATGTGGGGACAATGGCTTGACTAAGAGAGATGTTAAAGATGTCTGTTAGCACATCTGCTAACTCCTCAGCACATTCCTTGAGCACACGTCCTGTGATGTTGTCGGGTCCGACTGCTTTCCACGGGTTGACCTTAGACAGGATTCTCCGTGTGTCCATTGAGTCTATGTTCAGGACTGGCTGGTCGGTTTGTAAGCAGGGGCTGTCTCTCCCCTTGGGTGTGGTGTTTGCTGCATCAAAATGTGCAAAGAAGTTATTCAGTTTATCTGGGTGAGAAGTGTCGGTGTCAGTTACCTGCTGCCTTGCCTTGTACCCCGACAGTGTTTGGATTCCCTTCCACATCCTCCTGGTGTCTCCTGTGTCACAGAGGTGTCCCTGGATTTTCCCCGCGTAGGCACGTTTCGCTGCCCTGATTCCCTTTTCCAGTGCAGTCCTGGTAGGTCGAAGAGCGGCTGTGTTACCGGCTCTGTAGGCTGCATCACGGGCCCTCAGCAGCGAGCGCACCTCTGCTGTCATCCATGGCTTTTCGTTTCCACGTGCAGTGAAGGTTTTCATGATAGTGACATCCTCGGTGCACTTGGCAATGTAGCTGGTTACAGTCTCTGCGTACTCCTCGATGTTGATGAGGTCATCATAGGATGCTGCTGTCCTGAACACATCCCAGTCAGTGTGCAGGAAGCAATCCTGCAGTGCTGAGGCTGCTCCCTCTGGCCAGACCCTGGTGTGTTTTCTCTCCGCTCTGACTTGTTTTTGCAGAGGTCTGTAGGCTGGTGTTAAAAACACTGAAATGTGGTCAGAGTGGCCCAGGTGAGGGCGTGGGGCTGCCTTGTAAGCCTCTGGGGTGTTGGTGTAAACCAAGTCCAAGATGTTCTCTCCCCTGGTCTCAAAATCCACATATTGCTTGAATTTTGGGAGCACAGTCTTAAGGCTGGTGTGATTAAAATCCCCGGTCACCACAATGAAGCTATCAGGATATTTGGTCTGGAACTCACTGATGGCGTCATGCAGAGTTCCCAGAGCTTCGTTGGCTTTAGAATTTACATTAGCACTTGTAGCAACATATACAGCCACAACAAAAACAACGGAGAATTCCCTCGGCAGATAGAAAGGCCGACATTTCACGATGAGGAATTCTATCAGCGGAGAGCAATGTTTCCCAGCTATCGTAGCGTTCACACACCAGTCCTTGTTTATGTACAAGCACAGGCCTCCACCTCGGCTCTTACCAGAGTTAGCTGCCTCTCTGTCCGCACGGAACGATGTCATTCCCTCCAGCTGTATTGCCGTGTCCGGGATATTGCCGTGGAGCCATGATTCCGTGAAAACAAACACACAGCAGTCTCTTATATCCCTGTATGTTGTCTTGAGAAGACGCAGTTCGTCAAGTTTGTTGTCCAGGGAGCGGACATTAGAGAGGAGAAGCGAGGGCACTGCAGGTCGGGTGGGGTTAGCTGTTAGCCTAGCGTGAATGCTTGCTCTTTTCCCCCGTCTCCGCCTCGTCTAAGAGCCTGCTCTTTTACCCCGTTACTGCCTCCTCTCACACCGCTTGCGCCTCCTCCTCCTCTCTCTCCTCTCCCGCCTCCTCTCTCCGGTCGTATTCATCTCTGCGGCCGATATGTTTGACTTCGCAGCCGGTAGTAGTGGTCCATAGCGGCGTATTTGGTCTAAATCGCACCAAAACGCGCCCGTACTACTACCGTGGTTTGCCCCGATGTTTAGGAGCATGTTCCTGCAGTACATATATCTTGGACAGACTGGACAAAACACACAACACTCACTTTTTAATGCTCCGACTATCTCCCGAGGGGCCGCTGCGACTGTGCGCGCCGCCATCTTGGATCCAAAATGTACTTATCAAGAAGAAGTGAGCACATCTACTCATGGTATGAGGAGATAGCGTTGTTTTACCAATGGGAGCTCTTCACGAGACATTCAAAGCCGTGGAAAGATAAATCATCAACACACACTCTCTTGATTAATAGTTTATTTATTGTCAAAGTAAAACAGTCAGATATTCATCCAAACTTCTTCTTGATAAGTACATTTTACCCTTGGTCAAACTCCAGCATGTGGCTCCGAAACATTACAAAATGTCTTTGGTGTTGGAAAGCTCCGACCATTGGTCGAAAGCTGTACCGTCCCACCATACTTCCTCCGAACTAAATAAACTGCAAGCTTCTTCCAAGAATCCCAGCAGCAAACACGCCTCCAACTACATAATATATCCCACCCACATAATTACAGGCAGACAACATTTGAAGGCAAATTCCATCATTTATCACACAAAATTAAACCAAACGGCCACTACACTCACTCACTCACTCACTCACTCACTCACTCACTCACTCACTCACTCACACTCTTCACTCACTCATCTCACTCACTCACACTCTTCACTCTCACTCACACTCTTCACTCACTCATCTACTCTCACACTCACTCACTCTCACTCACTCATCTACTCACACTCTCTCTCACTCACACTCTCGCTCACTCTCACTCACTCACTCATCTACTCACACACTCTCTCTCTCACTCACACTCTCGCTAACTCTCACTCACTCACTCACTCATCTACTCACGCTCACTCACACTCACAAATCATTCACTAACACACTCATACTCATACTCTCTCACTGTCTCACGCACTCACTGTCACACTCTCTCTCTGTCTCTCTCTGTCTCTCTCTGTCTCTCTCCGTCTCTCTCTGTCTCTCTCCGTCTCTCTCTGTCTCTCTATATCTCTCTATCTCCAGTGAGCAAGTGTTCGTAGAAGCTCACATACAAACATCTGGAGTTCCAACTCTTTTTACTCTCTCTTCCTTCATCCGTTGCAACTTTGCTGAAACACCAGTAACTCATATGTTCATCAGACACAGACTGCCCCGAACCACCATATTGGACACAGATGTTAAACACAAATTGCCTGCGGTGTCAGTGAAAACCTTCTGTATGTATATTTTTGTAAATAGTTTTCAATATTCCTTGTTTTTAATTACTTTTTAAGAAATAGCTATTATTAATGAATTTCTGTGCAACAATTTGTTTTTTGAAATAAACTTTTGAGAGATTTAACGCTCTTGGCTTTGGTGGCTGTTATTTTTCTGCTCTGACCTTAACCACTGCTCTCTGCGTGTTGTTTATTTGTTCTGAGTTTACTTCCATGGTATGGATCAGGTATTGGCAGTACTGCCATCTCTTACACATCACTGATCCAAGCACAAGCCTGATTTCCCAATAAGCTGTTCATGAACTCTTTATGGTAACTCCCTTCAATAACATTATGGAGATAGACACAAAGTGCTGGAGTCAGTCAATGGGCCAGGCAACATATCTGGAGAAAAACGCTGGGTCATTTAGTTTAGTTTAGAGATACAGCACGGAAACCGTCACCTTCAGCCACTGAGTCCATGCCGATCAGCGATCCCCACACACTAACACTATCCTACACACACTTACTTACTTAGACTTAGTTCCGCCCACACTGTTGAGTGAATTGGGCAGCAAGCTTTGGCCATTCTGTTTGGTTATGTGCGATGTCTTCCACCCTCGATAGGCTAGCGTCCCGGGCTTCCAAATCCCACCAGAATGTTCACCTCATGTGAGTTTTGGTCGGCCTCTTGTCCTTCTTCCGTCAGCTTGCCGTGTCATTGCTATCTCAGGTGCACGTTCTGGTGACATTCTGAGTACATCCTGCAGATTTCATCCTGCGTCACTCCATGTCCTGGCTGAGGGGCTTTGTTGCAGTTTCCCGGTAGATTTCCTCGTTTGTGTTGTGGTCTCTAGCTTGTCTTCAGGAACCTTCTCAAACAGGAAACCGGGACACCTGGAGAAATCCCATGAAGGTTACAGGGAGAACGTAAAACTCCGTACAGACAGTACCCATATTGTGGATCGAACCTTGGTCTCTGGCGCTGTAAGGCAGCTGCTTTAACGCGGGTGACGTTTCGGGTCGGGACTCACTTCAGACTGAAAATAGAGGGGAGGGACCAGAGGTCAGAATAGACTAGAAACATAGAAAATAGGTGCAGGAGTAGGCCATTCGACCCTTTGAACCAGCACCGCCATTTAATATGATCATGGCTGATCATCCAGAATCAGTACCCTGTTCCTGCTTTCTCCCCATATCCCTTGATTCCATTAGCCCTAAGTGCTGAATCTAACTTTCTTAAACACACGGACCAGTATTGAACAAATTAGGGCCGGCAATAGATGACCAAGGAAGGGTGGAGCCCATAATGGCCCACTGTTAGCTTGGGAAGAGGTGATGACAAAGTCAACATGGATTTGTGCTTGGAAGTTGGACTAATCATCTTGAATGGTGCCGAATAATTGGCGTACTGCGCATGTTGTTCCATTATTTAAAAAGGGTTCTAAGAGTAAACCTAACAATTATAGACCTGTTAGTTTGACGTCAGTGGTGGGCAAATTAATGGAAAGGATACTTAGAGATAATATATATAATCATCTGGATAAACAGGGTCTGATTAGGAACAGTCAACATGGATTTGTGCCTGGAAGGTCATGTTTGACTAATCTTCTTGAATTTTTTGAAGAGGTTACCGGGAAATTGATGAGGGTAAAGCAGTGGATGTTGTATATATGGACTTCGGTAAGGCCTTTGAAAAGGTTCCTCATGGAAGGACGGTTAAGAAGGTTCAATTGTAAATTATTAATGATGGAGTAGCAAAATGGATTCAACAGTGAGAGAATGGGAGATGCCAGAGAGTAATGGTGGATGACTGTTTGTCAGGTTGGAGGCCTGTGACTAGTGGGGTGCCTCAGTGATCTGTGTTGGGTCCACTGTTGTTTCTCATGTACATCAATGATCTGGATGATGGAGTGGTACATTGGATTATTAAGTAAACAGATGATACTAAGATAGGTGGTGTTGTGGATAATGAAGCGGGTTTTCAAAGTCTACAGAGAGATTTAGGCCATTTGGAAGAGTGGGCTGAAAGATGGCAGATGGAGTTTAATGCTGATAAGTGTGAGGTGCTACATCTTGGCAGGACAAATCAAAATAGGACGTACATGGTAAATGGTAGCAAATTGAGGAATGCAGTTGAACAAAGGGATCTAGGAATAACTGCTTAGTTCCCTTAAGGTGGAATCTCATGTAGATAGGGTAGTAAAGAAACGTTTTGGTGTGCTGACCTTTATAAATCAGAGCATTGAGTATAGAATATGGGATGTAATTTTAAAATTGTACAAGGCATTGGTGAGGCCAATTCTCGAATATGGTGTACAATTCTGGTCACCATATTATAGGAAGGATGTCAACAAAACAGAGAGAGTACAGTGGAGATTTACTAGAATGTTGCTTGGGTTTCAGCACCTAAGTTACAGAGAAAGGTTGAACAAGATGGGTCTTTATTCTTTGGAACGCAGAAGGTTAAGGGGGGACTTGATAGAGGTATTTAAAATGATGAGAGGGATAGACAGGTTTGACATGGATAAGCTTTTTTCATTGAGAGTAGGGAAGCTTCAAACAAGAGGACATGATTTGAGAATTAAGGAACAGACGTTTAGTGGTAACATGATGGGGAACTTCTTTACTCAGAGAGTGGTAGCTGTGTTGAATGAGCTTCCAGTGGAAGTGGTGGAGGCAGGTTGCGATTTTATAATTTAAAAATAAATTGGATAGGTATATGGACGGGAAAGGAATGGAGGGTTATGGTCTGAGTGCAGGTAGATGGGACTAGGGGAGAATAAGTGTTCGGCACGGACTAGAAGGGCTGAGTTGGCCTGATTCCGTTTTGTAATTGTTATATGGATGCAATTAACATTATTTCTAACCCAAAACATTGTCTATCCATGTTGTCCAGAGATGCTGTCCATTCAGGTATTTTGTGTAGACCAGCATCTGCAGTGGAGCAGTCTGAAGAAGGGTCTCGACCCAAAACATCACCCATTCCTTCTATCCAGAGATGCTGTCTGACCTGCTGAGTTACCCCAGCATTTTATGTCCAGCATCAGCAGTTCTTTGTTTTCACATTCTCCCTTCTACCCATTCCTCCCCCACTTCCAATTCCTCCGTCTGCACCGCATCTGCACCCAGGATGAGGTGATCTAGACCAGGGCATCGGAGATGTCCTCATTCTTTAGGGAATGGGGGTTCCCCTCTTCGATTATAGATGAGGTTCTCACCAGGGTCTCCTCTATATCCCGCAGCTCTGCTCTCACTTCCCATCCCCCTACTCGTAACAAGGACAGAGTCCCCCTTGTCCTCACCTTCCACCCTATCAGCCATCGCTTCTGCGCCCCCACCTTCACCTCCTTTCCCCATTTTGTACCGACATTTGATACAGTAACATTTAAACGACGTAGGAAGGAACTACAGATGCTGGTTTACATCGAAGATAGACACAAAAAACAGCGGGTCAGACAACATCACTGGAGAAAAAGAACAGGTGACATTTTGGTCCAGACCCTTCTTCGGACTCGAGTCTGTTGCCATCTGTAAAACATCTTTCATGTTTCAATGGTAGACTTCCAAAATATATTGGACGTTTGGGCACAATTCTAGAAAGTTTAGTTTAGAGGTAAAGCGCAGAAACAGGCCCTTCAGCCCACTGAGTCCATGCTGACCAGCGATTACTCGCACACTAATACTAGCCCACAGACTGGGGACAATTTACCATTTTACCGAAGCCAATTAAGCTACAAACTTGTACGTCTTTGGACAGTTGGAGGAAACCAGAGGCCCCGGAGAAAACCCACTCAGTCACGGGCCGAACGTACAAACTCCGTACCAACAGGACCCGTAGTCAGAATCAAACCTGGGTCTCTGGCGCTGTGAAGCAGCAACTCTACCGCTGTGCCATCCCTGAATGTAGCCAACTGTAAATCCTTGCTGTTGTACCTGAATGAGCTTTCTAATTGCACAGAGTGGCGTTCTCTGTTTCAGGATTCTCAGTAGGATTTACATTAGAGTGCAAGGATTTCTGGCTGCCCATTGCTATGAATCCAGCTGTTTTCCTTGCTGGTTCTGGTTAGACAGATGTTTCCCATAAATAGTCTAATGACCCAAATGAATTGGAGAAGTGAGATTCACAACTCACAATGCAGTCCAGAAATCAGTTGAGCATTTTGATTAATATGTTCTTTTAAACATGATTAGTGATGGAATGTGCAACTTCTCATGTATGGTCTGTAAACTCTTCCTATATTGTGATCTAATTATGTTTCTAAACTGCTAGCCAAACAATGTTTAATCCCGATGAACTGTAATGATCAAAAATGGCTGATGCAAAACGTTGCAAAAGTCATGCTACATACCTTTGAGTTTTGCTTCTAGAGATACAGCGTGGAAACGGGCCCTTCGGCCCACCGAGTCCATGCCGACCAGCGATCACCTGTACACTAGTACTATCCTACACACTAGGGCCAATTTACAGAAGCTAATAATCTGTACATCTTTGGATACCCATTCTAATGACTTTGCCTGCCCATTCCTTCCACAGATGCTGCCTGACCTGCTGAGTTACTCCAGCACTTTGTGTTTTGCTCAAGATTCCAACATCAACATTCCCTGTGTTCACATTCTATTCTCACTTGGTTCTCAGATACATTAAAACGTTTAGACTTTGGAGATTTCTCCACCTTATTTCCTCTTACATCTTCAAGCTTTGCAAAGCCAAATAATTAGTTTAGTTGGGTGATACAGCGTGGAAACATGTCCTTCATCCCACCGAGTCCACGCCGACCAATGATCATCCTGCACACTAGGGACAATGTACAGAAGCCAAGTAACCTACAAACCTGCGTGTCTTTGGGATGTGGGAGGAAACCAGAGCACCCGGAGAAAACCCACGTGGTCACGGGTAGAACATTGGAACTCCGTACAGACAGCACCCGTAGTCGGGATCGAACCAGGGTCTGCCGTACCAAAGGATCTATCCGTACTTAAGGATAGACAAAGTGCTGGAGTAAATCAGCAAGTGAGCCAGCATCTCTGGAGAACATGGATAGGTGACGTTTCACAGAGTGCTGAAGTAACTCAGCGGGTCAGGCAGCATCTGTGGAGAACATGGATAGGTGACGTTTCACAGAGTGCTGAAGTAACTCAGCGGGTCAGGCAGCATCTGTGGAGAACATGGATAGGTGACGTTTCACAGAGTGCTGGAGTAACTCAGCAGGTCAGGCAGCATCTGTGGAGAACATGGATAGGTGACGTTTCACAGATTGCTGGAGTAAGTAAGTAAGTAAGTTTTATTTATATAGCACGTTTTAAGTCAACTCGCATTGACCCCAAAGTGCTTTACATAAATTAAATAATAAGTTCCATTACAAACCATAGAAAAAGGTTAAAACAAAAATGAATAAAATGGACACAACACATTATAGAGTTCAACACAAACGTCCCCCCACAGAATCAAAACATTTCCACTGTGGGGAAAGGCACCAGAACATTAAGTCCTCTTCCTCTGTGAAACACCGGAGTAACTCAGCAGGTCAGGCAGCATCTCTGGAGAACGTGGATAGGGGACGTTTCGGATCAGGACCCTTCTTCGGACTGATTGTGGGTGGGATGGGGTGGATTGGAAGCAAGTAAGGACCAGGACAACTCAGATTACCTCAGGCAAGGAGGACCCCTCATACAGAAACATAGAAAATAGGTGCAGGAGAAGGCCATTTGGCTCTTCAAGCCAGCTCCGCCATTCAATATGATCATGGCTGATCATCCCCAATCAGTACCCCATTCCTGCCTTTTCCCCATATCCCTTGATTCTGTTAGCTTAGAGCTATATCTAACTGATAGGCTGATTATCTGCTAGGGATTGTGTGAATCGGGGGCACATATTGTGAACTGTGGAACTGGTTAACTGACTTTTAGTGGAAGAAGGGGGTGGGGGTGGGGGGGAGGAGGAAGGGGAGCATATGTAGAAGTTTCCTTAACTCAAGAGTTTACATCACTGGGCAGTGAGTTGTTCCTCCATGTTGGGTACAGCCTCAATCTGGCAAAGGAGGAGACCTGGGGCACATTTCTTATGAAATAAGTAAGTAAGTAAGTAAGTAAGTTTATTGGCCAAATATTCACATACAAGGAATATGCCTTAGTGCTCCACCCACAAGTAACAACATGATATACAGTGACAGTTATGAATGATTCAGAAAACACTAAACATTAATAATAATAAAACATTATTGAGAACTGACTCTACAATGGCCGTGTAGAATTGGACCATCATTACCTGTGGCAGATTGTGCTTCCTCAGCTGCTGCAGGAACTACATCCTCTGTTGTGCCTGTTTGACTGTGGAGTCGATGGTAGCCCCCCACTTAAGGTCCTTGGAGATGATGATTCCCAGGAACTTAAAAGACTCCACAGATGTGACTGTGGTGTTGTTGATGGTGAGTGGTGTGAGGGGAGGGGGAGCTCTCCTAAAGCCTACAATCAATTCCATATATGTACATGTATGTACCTGTACACTGTGAATGGCTCGATTGCAATCATGTATAGTCTCTCCGCTGCAAAAAGCTGTTCATAAGTGACAGGAGCAGAATTAGGCCATTCGGCCCATCGCTCCACTATGCCATTCAATCATGGCTGATTACGAAAGAACTGCAGATTCTGGACAAATCGATGGGAGACGAAAATGCTGGAGAAACTCAGCGCATGATGCAGCATCTATGGAGCGAAGGAATAGGTGACGTTTCGGGTCGAGACCTTTCTTCAGTTTGATGTGGGGGGAGGGGGGGGAGTAGAAGAAAGGAAGAGGTGGAGGCAGTGGGCTGTGGGAGAGCTGGGAAGGGGAGGAGAAAGCCAGGAGCAAAGATCTCCGCTCTATGATCTTTGGCCAGGACTAACCCCACTCTTATCCTCGCCTCTCCTCTCCTGCGCTGTCCAATCCCCTTCACTCTCCCCTCTTCCCCTCCCGCTCCCTCTCTCCCCACCCTTCAAATCCAGCACCAAAGATAATTGTAATATAGTGGTGTGATATTGCCCTCACCTCTCATCTAGTCTCCTCTCCTCTAATCAACTCTCCTCTACTCTCATCACCTCTCCCACCCTCCCCCGCTCGCCTCTCCCTTCGTCTCCTCACCTACTCCCCACTCCTCTCGTTTCTTCCCCTCTTCTCCCCTCACATCTCCTCCCCTCCTCTCTTCTCCTTCTCCCTCTCCTCTCCCCCTCACTTCCCCTCTCCTCACCTCTCGTCTCTCCTCTCCTCTCCACTCTCCTCCTCTCGCTCCGCCCCTCCCCTCCCGCTCTTCTCTCCCCTCCCCTCTTCTCTTCTCCCCCTCTCTTTCCCCCTCTCGCTTTCAGTCCTCTTCCCTCCTTTCCTTTCCACCCCTCTCCTCTCCCCCCACTCCTCTTCACACCTCTCCACTCTCCTCTTCTCCCCTCCCCTCCCTACCCTCTCCCCCCGCACCTCTCCTCTGCTTTTCTCGCTACTCTCCTTTATTTTCCTCTCTGCACCTCCGCTTTCCTCTCCCCTCCTCACCTTTCCTCTCCCCTCCTCGCCTCTTCTCACCTCTCCTTTCCCCTCCTCTCCTCTCCCCCCCCCCCCATCTCTCCTCACCTCACTTCTCCCCTGCTCTCCTCTCCTTTCCCCTTGTTTCTCCTCCTCTCCCCTCCTCTCCTCCCCTCCTCTCTACCATCTTCTCTCCCCCCTCTTCTCGCCCCCTCTTCTCTCATTTCCACTCCTCTCCCTCCAACCTGTTGTGTCTGTGTAAGACTGTCCTTACAGTCATCACAAGAGGGCTCCGCCCCTATTTGTATATTTTCTGGGAATCAGTCCGGTGGAATCTTGGCTGGAATAAAATCCAATTTAAGGGGCAGTCCCACTGCGGGGACCTGATTTGCGTGGTTAGAAGAGTTTGTCCCCAACTCATACTCGCAGCATGGTCGTCACGAGGTCCAAGGAGGTCTTTGTAACTCTCCTTCATGCTCGAGAGTAGTCCCTGCGTACTCGAGGCCTCAGCTAGGTCACGGTGAATTTTTCAACATGCTGCAAAATGCCTGCGAGTTAAAAAAAAGGTCGCCATGGAAAACATCGTGACTTTAGTCAAAGTAGGTCGTAGTAGGTCGGCATGTTGTTCGTAGGTAATCGAGGGTAGTCGAAGGTAGTCGTAGATAATCTTCAACATAGTCAAAGAGGTCAAACGAGGTCATCTTCACTCCACTATTCAGTGTCCAATTTTCCCGAAGCTAATCCAACCTGGTCTTCGACATAATCGAGAGGTTGAAGGAGGTATTCTATATAGTTCAAGGAGGTCTTCAACATGACACTTTTTCAAACTCTCCTAAACTCTTTTAAACTCGCCAATTAGGTCGCCGCAGTGGGACAGGCCCTTTACTGACATGAGAAAACATGAATCTGTGTTGAGTTACTACCCATCAAACACTACAATACCCTCCCCCCTCCTCCACTCCTCCCCTCCCCTCTCCTCACATCTCCTCTCCTCTCCCCCTTTCTCCTCCCGTCTCACCCGCTCTCTCCTCTCCTCTCCTCTCCCCCTTTCTCCTCCTCTCTCCTCTCCCATCCTCTGCCTCCCTCCCTTCCTTCTCTCCTCTCCTATCGCCCCCACCACCCACTTTTCTCACTCCTTTACTCCCCTCTCCTCTTTCTCGTCCCCCCCTCCCTCCTCCCCTCTCCTCACCTCCACTCTCCTCACCACACCTCCTCTCCTACCCCTCCTCTCATCCTATACTCCACTCTCCTCTTATCCCCTCCCCCCCCCCCACCCCTCCCCTCTCCTCTCCTCTCCCCTGCTCTCTCCTCGCCTCTCCACTACTCTCTTCTCCTCTCCTCTGCTCTCTCAGTTTCAGATTAGATCAGATTCAGATTTAATTCAAAGATTCAGATTCAACTTTAATTGTCATATTCAGTGTACAGTACAGAGACAACGAAATGCAGTTAGCATCTCCCTGGAAGAGCGACATAGAATATGATTTCAATATATGATAAAATTGGTCCATTAGAGTGTCAAAGTGGACAGCTATCTGCAGAGCCAAAAGAGATGGGGGTGATATTGAACAATTTCTTTTCTTCGGTATTCACCAAGGAGAAGGATATTGAATTATGTGAGGTAAGGGAAACAAATAGAGTAGCTATGGAAACTATGAGATTCAAAGAAGAGGAAGTACTGACACTTTTGAGAAATATAAAAGTGGATAAGTCTCCAGGTCCGGACAGGATATTCCCTAGGACATTGAGGGAAGTTAGTGTAGAAATAGCAGGGGCTATGACAGAAATATTTCAAATGTCATTAGAAACGGGAATAGTACCGGAGGATTGGCGTACTGCGCATGTTGTTCCATTGTTTAAAAAGGGGTCTAAGAGTAAACCTAGCAATTATAGACCTGGTAGTTTGACGTCAGTGGTGGGCAAATTAATGGAAAGGATACTTAGAGATAATATATATAAACATCTGGATAAACAGGGTCTGATTAGGAACAGTCAACATGGATTTGTGCCTGGAAGGTCATGTTTGACTAATCTTCTTGAATTTTTTGAAGAGGTTACTCGGGAAATTGATGAGGGTAAAGCAGTGGATGTTGTATATATGGACTTCAGTAAGGCCTTTGACAAGGTTCCTCATGGAAGGTTGGTTAAGAAGGTTCAATGGTTGGGTATTAATTGTGGAGTAGCAAGATGGATTCAACAGTGGCTGAATGGGAGATGCCAGAGAGTAATGGTGGATGGTTGTTTGTCAGGTTGGACGCCAGTGACTAGTGGGGCTGCCACAGGGATCTGTGTTGGGTCCACTGTTGTTTGTCATGTACATCAATGATCTGGATGATGGTGTGGTAAATTGGATTAGTAAGTATGCAGATGATACTAAGATAGGTGGGGTTGTGGATAATGAAGTAGATTTTCAAAGTCTACAGAGAGATTTATGCCAGTTGGAAGAGTGGACTGAAAGATGACAGATGGAGTTTAATGCTGATAAGTTTGAGGTGCTACATCTCGGCAGGACAAATCAAAATAGGACGTACATGGTAAATGGTAGGGAATTGAAGAATGCAGGTGAACAGAGGGATCTGGGAATAACTGTGCACAGTTCCCTGAAAGTGGAATCTCATGTAGATAGGGTGGTAAAGAAAGCTTTTGGTGTGCTGGCCTTTATAAATCAGAGCATTGAGTATAGAAGTTGGGATGTAATGTTAAAATTGTACAAGGCATTGGTGAGGCCAATTCTGGAGTATGGGGTACAATTTTGGTCGCCTAATTATAGGAAGGATGTCAACAAAATAGAGAGAGTACAGAGGAGATTTACTAGAATGTTGCCTGGGTTTCAGCAACTAAGTTACAGAGAAAGGTTGAACAAGTTAGGGCTTTATTCTTTGGAGCGCAGAAGGTTAAGGGGGAACTTGATAGAGGTCTTTAAAATGATGAGAGGGATAGACAGAGTTGACGTGGATAAGCTTTTCCCACTGAGAGTAGGGAAGATTCAAACAAGGGGACATGACTTGAGAATTAAGGGACAGAAGTTTAGGGGTAACATGAGGGGGAACTTCTTTACTCAGAGAGTGGTGGCTGTGTGGAATGAACTTCCAGGGAAGGTGGTGGAGGCAGGTTCGTTTTTATCATTTAAAAATAAATTGGATAGTTATATGGACGGGAAAGGAATGGAGGGTTATGGTCTGAGCGCAGGTATATGGGACTAGGGGAGAATACGTGTTCGGCACGGACTAGAAGGGTCGAGATGGCCTGTTTCCGTGCTGTAATTGTTATATGGTTATATGGTTATGGGTGGGTGATTGGCAGTCACCGAGGTACATTGTTGAGTAGAGTGACAGCCGCAGGGAAGAAGCTGTTCCTGGACCTGCTGGTCCGGCAACGGAGAGACCTGTAGCGCGTCCTGGATGGTAGGAGGGTAAACAGTCCATGGTTGGGGTGAGAGCAGTCCTTGGCGACGCTGCGCGCCCTTCGCAGTCCACGCTTGCTTTGGACGGATTCAATGGAGGGGAGCGAGGAACCGGTGATGCGTTGGGCAATTTTCACCACCCTCTGCAGTGCTTTCCGGTCGGAGACAGAGCAGTTGCCATACCATACTGTGATCCAGTTGGTAAGGATGCTCTCGATTGTGCTGTCTTCTCCTGTCCTCTCCTCTCCTCTCCTCCCTTTCCCCTTCCTTCCTCCCTCCCTCATCTTCTACCCCCCCTCATCTCCCCCCTTCTCCTCTGCCCCTCTGCGCCACTCCTCTACCCCTCCACTCTCCCCTCCTCCCCTCATCTACTCCCGCCATTTGAATCCTACCCTCTCATCTCTCTCCTCTCCATTCCCCTCTCCTCTCCACCACCCTCTCCTCTCCTCCCCTCACCAATCCCTCGGCTCTCCCCCTCCCACACCCTCTCTCTCACCACCCTCAAATCCAGCAGCAAAGATAACTGAAATATTGTGTAGGTGAGAGATTGTCGCCTCTCCTCTCCTCCCCTCTCCCCTCCTTCCCATGTGCCCCATCTCCGCCCCTCTCCTCGCCCTTTCTATCCCCTCCTACCCTCTCCTCTCCTCCACTCCCTTCCTCTTCATCTGCTGTCTTCGACCCTCCTCCCATCTCCCCATCTCCTTTCCTCTCCGCCCATCCTCTCAGCTCTCTCCCTCTCCCCCTACTCCCGCCCTGCCCCCCTGACCTCCCCTCCTTCTCTTCTCATCTACTACCTTCCCTTCTTCCATCTCCTCTCCTCCCCTCCATTCCTCTCAACCCCCTCTCCTACACTCCCTCTCGCGCCGCTCCGCTACTCTCCTGTCTCATAGCCTCACCTCTCCTCCCCTCTCCAATCCTCCTCTCTCCTCCCCCTCTTCCCTTCTCCTATTACTTCTTCTCCTCTCTTCCCTCCAATCCAACACCAAAGATAATTGGTGGAGGAGAGATTGTATCATCTCCTCACCTCTCCTATTGCCACTTCCGTTCTCACTTCTTCCTCCTCACCTCTCCACTATCTCCCCTCCTCTCCTCCTTTCCCATTTCCGCTCCTCCCGTCTCCTCTCGTTTCATTCCCTCGCCTTTTCTGTCCTCTCTTCTCTCATCTCCTCTCTTCCCATCTGCTCCCCTCTCCACTGCTCTCCTCCCCACACCTTTTCCCTACATCTCCTCTCCCCTCCTCCCCTCTCCTGCCCTCTCTTCTCCTCTCCTCCCTCATCCACTAGCCTCTGCTCTCCTCGTCCCTCTTCCAATCTCCCCCTCTCCTCTCCTCTCCTCTCCTCTCCTCTCCTCTCCTCTCCTCTCCTCTCCTCTCCTCTCCTCTCCTCTCCTCTCCTCTCCTCTCCTCTCCTCTCCTCTCCTCTCCTCTCCTCTCCTCTCCTCTCCTCTCCTCTCCTCTCCTCTCCTCTCCTCTCCTCTCCTCTCCTCTCCTCTCCTCTCCTCTCCTCTCCTCTCGCCTCCCCTCCGCTCTCTCATCTCCTCTCCTCCCCTCCACTCCTCTTAACCCCCCTCTCCTACCCTCCCTCTGCTTACCTCTCCTCTCCTCTCTCCTCCCTTCCCCTCTCCTCTCCCGACCTCCCCTCTGCTACCTCCTCCTCTCTTCTCGTCTCCCCTCCCCACAAATCCAGCACCAATGATAATTAGTGGAGATAAGAGATTGTCTCCTCTCCTCCTCCCCTCTCCTCTCCACCCCTGTTGTGTATGAGAATATGATGAGCATATTTGAAGGCCATGGGCGAAGGTACACATGCGCAGAGAGACTCAAGATGGTGATTTCAATACAAGAAGAATGTTAAGTACCTGTGTGTTCTCAGTCTTATTTAAGTCAGTTTCCAGCACAAATACCTAACAATTTGGTGACGAGGATGTTGATTCCGTTAGCAGGAACAGAATCGCAGTCGATTTGAGGTATTCTCAAGATCGAACATAAAGTTAAAGACAAGATATGTATTTGGTTCGCAAAGAGTTGGAACGGGGACGCACGATCGCCCTGCAACAGGCAGTGCTGTAGCGGGACAGCACAGCTAGAAGCTAGACGCTAGACGCTAGCACCTAGAAGCCTAACCAGCAGAACAGCAACTGTGTCTGCTTACCAGTGCCGTGCAGCCCCCGGACAAGCCCAGCAACCGCCACCAACAACGAGAAGCCGAGTCTCCGAGATCCAGCCCCGGTGATAACTTCAGGACACATCGGTAAATGGTGCAGATCTGATGCGGTCAACTTAACTAGCCGGAGGTCTACCATGTCACTAGTCATACGTCGTGTAACCAGCAAAGCCAGCCCGTGAAGCCGGTTGGGTGAGTGGGCAAATGCATGGCAGATGCAGTATATTGTGGATAAATGTGAGGTTATCCACTTTGGTGGCAAAAACAGGATAGTAGACTATTATCTGAATGGTGGCCGATTAGGAAAAGGAGAGATGCAATGAGACCTGTGTGTCATGGTACACCAATCATTGAAAGTAGGCATGCAGGTGCAGCAGGCAGTGAAGAAAGCCAATTGTATGTGGGCATTCATAGCAAAAGGATTTGAGTATAGGAGCAGGGAGGTTCTACTGCAGTTGTACAGGGTCTTGGTGAGACCACACCTGGAGTATTGTGTACAGTTTTGGTCTCCTAATCTGAGGAAGGAGATTCTTGCCATGGAGGGAGTACAGAGAAGGTTCACCAGACTGATTCCTGGGATGTCAGGACTTTCATATTGAATATTGAATTGAATATTTAGTACATGTTATTTGAACCTCAGTGAGGCTCAAACGAAACTTAGTTTCCACAGCCATAAAACAGAGACAATTTATACAGACATACAAACAATTCAATTTACACAAACATACATCACAGTGAACCTCCTCACTGTGATGGAAGGGAAAGTCTTTTCACTCCACTGCACCATTTTTCTCCCGATTTTGAAGACCCAGGCGGGCGATGATAAGTCCCACGGCCATTAAGGCCGCGTGGGTCGATGTACGGTCCCACTCCGGGCCTAAATGTCACAAAGTTGGAGCCCCCTGCAGGTGCTGGAATGTTCCGCGGCCATTAAAGCCGCGCTGGGCGATGTACGGCCCAGCTCCGGGTCGTTCCAAGCCGCGACATGGGCCGGTGAAGTCGCGTTGCGGGAGCTACGAAAATCTATGACAACGGAGACGCGACAGGAAAATGGTTGGGTCTCCCGTGCAGGGAAGAGATTTTTAAACGTTCCCCCTCCACTCCCCCCCCCCCCACATATACACAGTTAAAAACAGTATTATAACATTAACTATATTTAGCTAGACAAAAAATTATAAAAAGACAGACAGGCTGAAGGGGGCCGCTGGAACACGGAGTCGCGCCGCCACCACAGTCTGTTCGTATTGGTGGAAATGTGTCAGCCTCGATAACAATCAGCATGGGAGCACCTCAAGACTGCGTGCTCAGCCCCCTGCTGTACTCACTCTATACCCATGACTGCATAGCCAACCACAGTGTGAACTCCATCATCAAGTTCGCTGACGACACCACTATTGTGGGGCGTATCACTGATGGGGATGAGTCAGAGTACAGAAGAGAGATCGAGCAACTGTCCATATGGTGCCAGCGCAATAACCTGGCCCTCAACACCAGCAAAACCAAGGAACTGATTGTGGACTTTGGAAGGAGTAGGAGGGGGACCCACAGCCCCATTTATATCAACGGGTCGTTGGTTGAAAGGGTCAAGAACTTCAAATTCCTGGGCGTGCACATCTCTGAAGATCTTTCCTGGTCCGAGAACACCAACGCAATTATCAAAAAAGCTCATCAGCGCCTCTACTTCATGAGAAGATTACGGAGAGTCGGATTGTCAAGGAAGACTCTCTCCAACTTCTACAGGTGCACAGTCGAGAGCATGCTGACCGGTTGCATCGTGGCTTGGTTCGGCAATTTGAGCGCCCTGGAGAGGAAAAGACTACAAAAAGTAGTAAACACTGCCCAGTCCATCATCGGCTCTGACCTTCCTTCCATCGAGGGGATTTATCGCAGTCGCTGCCTCAAAAAGGCTGGCAGTATCATCAAAGACCCGCACCATCCTGGCCACACACTCATCTCCCTGCTACCTTCAGGTAGAAGGTACAGGAGCCTGAAGACTGCAACAACCAGGTTCAGGAATAGCTACTTCCCCTCAGCCATCAGGCTATTAAACCTGGCTCGGACAAAACTCTGATTATTAGCAACCACTTTCTGTTATTTGCACTACCAGTTTATTTATTCATGTGTGTATATATTTATATCATGGTATATGGACACATTTATCTGTTTTGTAGTAAATGCCTACTATTTTCTGTGTGCTTAAGCCAGGCAACAATTTCATTGTCCTATACAGGGACACATGACAATAAACTCACTTGAACTTGAACTTGAACTTTCTGTTTGCCGCTGCCTTTCAGTAAACAATACAATTTATTAATTACCTATACTGCACTGTAACTTCTATTCCTGGCTTTATTCAATTTTAAATATTTTATTTGATTGCTTTTAATTTAGTAATTATTTTATCTGAATAATCTAATAATCGTTTTACATCTAAATGTCATTTCATATGTGTTTCTTTCCAATGCTTATAATGTTTTATGTCTCATTTCAGTCCCACATGGCCACAGATTCACACAACTCTCTGGGTGGAAACGTTTCTCCTCATCTCAGTCCCAAATGGCCACAGATTCACACAACTCTCTGGGTGGAAACGTTTCTCCTCATCTCAGTCCCAAATGGCCTCTACTATAATCTAAGACTAAGGCACCAGCAGCATTTCTCTCTCTCCGTCTCACCCTCTCTCCATCTCACCCTCTCTCTCTATCCCTCCCAGTCTCAAACTCTTTCTCTCTCTCTCTCTCTCTCCCTCTCTATTTCTTTCTTTCTCTCTCTCTCTCTCCTTCTCTCTGAACTAAATGACAGTAAAACAAAATGAATTGAATGTAGTAACTAGATTAAACTCAGTAAAACATGGTGAATGTAAACTAAACACAGAAAATATTAACACCCCCCATCTCGTCCTCTCCTCCACTCCTCTCTTCCTCTCTCTATCTCTCTTTCAAAACCCCTCAGAAGTTAAATGCAACGAATGCATCGAATTGGAGTGAGTTTGCTAGCTCCCGCAATGTTAAATGCAGCGAATGCCCCCTCTCTCTCCCCCTCCTCTCTCTCCCCCTCCCTCGCTCTCCCCCTCCTCTCAGCCCCCCTCTCCATAGAAACATATAGAAACATAGAAATTAGGTGCAGGAGTAGGCCAGGGATTCCCACTACGTAGCCGGTGGGATTCCCTCAACGTCACGCGTCAGGTAGACCACAGGATTCCCATCACGTCACGTCTCGTGGTCAGACGGACCGCGACCCCCTGATTACGTCACGCCGTCAGGGAGATCGCGAGCCCCTTTGCAAGTTTCGCCGTGAGCTCGATGTGCCGGCGTCAGGTAGAGACGGGGGCCCTTCGTCATGCCGTCAGGTGGAGCGCAAGCCCGCCCTACGTCACGCCGTCAGGTGGAGCGCGAGCCCCGCCCTACGACACGCCGTCAGGTGGAGCGCAAGCCCCGCCCTACGTCACGCCGTCAGGTGGAGCGCGAGCCCCGCCCTACGACACGCCGTCAGGTGGAGCGCAAGCCCCGCCCTACGTCATGCCGTCAGGAGGAGCGCAAGCCCCGCCCTACGTCATGCCGTCAGGAGGAGCGCAAGCCCCGCCCTACGTCATGCCGTCAGGTGGAGCGCAAGCCCCGCTCTACGTCATGCCGTCAGGTGGAGCGCAATCCCCGCCCTACGTCACGCCGTCAGGTGGAGCGCGAACTCCGCCCTACGTGAAGCCGTCATGGAGACTGCTGGTCTGCTGTGTGACGCTGTGTGAGTGGGTGGAAGGAGGATGGGCAGCGAGTGGTGCAGCCGGGCCGGGCCGGGTGGGAGGGAGGGAGGAGGGATAGTGGGGCAGGAGGGGAGGGGGGTCTGGGGCAGGGCAGCAGGGAGGGGGCAGAGGAGAGAGCAAGGAAGGGGGCAGGGGGATGGGCACAGGGTCCTGGGGAGGGGCAGAGGGGATGGTGAGGGTTGAGGACACGTGAGGCAGACGCAGAGGAGGAAGGGGATTTGAACTGGGGAGGGGGAAATAGGCAGGAGGGAGACATGGAGGGGGTTGGAGCTGGGAGACGGAGCCAGGCCAGGGGGTGCAAACAGCCCAAGAGGTCATCTATGTCTGGTTCACTCTGCAGCGTCCTGTCTCAGTGTACAAGACCTCGAGGAGACCACACCTGCTGGGATATGTCCAGTTGTGGTCACCCTGCTACAGGAAGGGTGTCAGTAAACTGGAAAAGATGCAACATTCATTACCATTGATTACCATTGATTACCAGAGTTTGAGTGAGAAGCAGAGGCTGGATAGGATGGGATTGATTTCCATGGAGCAAAGGAGCTAAGGGGATGACCTTATGTAGGTTTATAAAATCACAAGAGGGGAATGTGAGAGGGAAAATTAATGCGGACTTGCGGTGCTGCATGACTCCATTTTATTCCAACATCCATTAAAGTTCTAACAGTCAAATTTTATTTCCCCGTCGCACCCCTGACTGATGTCACATTTGTTACAGTTGGCAGACGGACTGAAAACACTGGGCTCCACATGTCAGAGACAGAGGCAAGGTCTGCGAAAGGCCACAGGGAATCTTTGAGCAACAAATGCAAGGAAGGCTGAGGTGAGAGAGGGACCTGGGACTGGAAGGGGGTGTATATTTTGTTTTGCCTTACTCATTAAAATCTCACCTCCTCTCTTATCTCCTCCAGACCTGGCTGCTGAGACCCTCTGCTCTAGAATCACATCCCAAAGCACTCTGCCCCTTTAAACCATAACACAAAAGGGACAAGAGTAAGAGTAGGCCACCTGTCTCCTCACACTGTAATTTAATATGACCATGGCCAATTTACTCCACACCACAACTCTTCTTCTCTGCCAACTGCATGCTGCTTTCCATTCCCTATCATTGAAAAACTGATCTATGGCCTCTATCACCAACAATCTAACCTCCAGGGTGGAGAATTCCAGTGTCACCATGCTCTCCCTGAATGTGACTGAACAATTATGGTGTAATTACCATAGTCTACAAATTCACTAACAATGTTAACGACACTGTCATCCACATTGTTAATGTAGCTAACAAACAACAGTGGAGACAGCACCGGCATCTGGATCACTCCACTGGTCACAGGCCTCCAATGAGAAAAACTGTGCTCCAAAACTACCCATTGACTCCTTCCTCCAAGCCAATCTTGAATCCAATTGTGTAGCTTGCCTTGGATTCCATGTGATCTAACCTTCCACACAGCCTACCTTATGGCAACTTGTCAATGGTCTTCTGAAGTCCATATAAACTGCCCTGCTCACTGGCTATCTCTAATCAGACCTACAGTCATACTGCATGGAAACAGGCAGCTCAACTAGCCCAACTAGCCTGTACATACCAGATTTCCTATCTACGCTAGTTCCACCTGCCTGTATGTGGCCCATATCCCTGGAAGCCTTTTCTATCCAAGTACCTGTCCAAATGTCTGTTCAATGTTCAAAGGTCTGTTTATTGTCACATGTACCAATTAAGGTCCAGTGAAACTCATATTACCATACAGCCATACTAAAAAAAGCAACAAGACACACCTACATAAAAATTAACATGAACATCCACCACAGCGGATTTCCCACCCTCCTCACTATAATGGAAGGCAATAAAGTTTAACTTCTTCCTCTTTATTATCCCATGGTCGGGGCCGTCGGGGCGATCGAAGCTTAAACTACCTCCTCGAGCAGCTTGTTCTATTTACCTACCCTCTGTGTGAAAATGCTGCCCTCAGATTTCTATTCAATCTTTTCCCTCTCACATTAAACTTAATTCCTCTTGTTCCTGATTTCCCTTCTCAGGGTAAAAGTTCACGTTACACGAGTAGAATTAGACCATTTGGCCCATTGAGACCACTCCGCCATTCAATCATGGCTGATCTCTGCCTCCTAATTCCATTTTCCTGCCTTCACCCTATAACCCTTGACACCTGTTCTAATCAAGGATTTGTCTATCTCTGCCTTAAAAATATCCACTGATCCTCTGTGGCAATGAGTTCCACAGATTAACTACCCTCTGACTAAAGAAGTTTCTCCTCACCTCGTATCTAAACAAGTGCCCTTTAATTCTGTGACTATAACCGCTGGTCCTAACCTTTCCAACTGGTGGAAACATCCTTTCCACATCCACTCTATTTATGCCTTTCAGGATTCTGTAAGTTTCAATGAGGTCCCCCCTCAACTTTCTAAACTCCGGCGAATAGAGGCCCAGTGCTGTCAAATGCTCAGACTATATGGACGATAATATCCACAACTTCATGTGATCACCCCTTAGCCTCCTGAGCTCAAAGGAATAAAGCCCTAGCCTGCTCGACTGCCCCAAGAGCTCAGGCCCTCATGTCCTGGCAATATTCTCATCGATCTTCTTTGCATTCTTTCCAGCTTAACGATATCCTTCCTCTAACAGGCTGACCAAAACTGAACACAACACTTCAAATTTGGCCTCACCAACATCTTGTACAACTGTTAACATAACATTCCAACTTTTATACTCAAATCTTTGACTGATGAAGGCTAATGTGCCTAAAGGCTTCTTAACCACAAGATCTATCTGTGAGGCCACTTTCAGGGAACTGTGCATCTGCACTTTCAATATCCCTCTGCTCGACAACACTCCCCAGGGCCTTGTCATTCACTGTGAAGATGCTACCCTGGTTTGACTTTCTAAAATGCAATGCCTTGCACTTATCTGCATTAAATTCCATTAACCATTCCACAACTGAATTACCCAGCTGATCAAGATCCTATTGTAAATTTTGTGAACCATCTTTGCTATCTACAATTTACCTACCACAGATGTTAGGCTTACTGGTCTATAGTTCCAAGGTTTTTCCTTGCAGCCCTTCTTAAATAGAGGCACAACATTAGCCACCCTCCACTCTTGCGGTACCTCACCCATGCCGAATTATGATTCCTGTATCTCAGCCGGGGATCCTGCAATTCTTCTCAAGCTACCAACGGTATCCTTCGGATATATCTGATCATGTTCATGAGATTTATGTACTTTCAATTACCTTGGGACATCCAGCACCTCTTCGACCATATTACAGACTTGTCCTAATCGAGGATCTTGCCCATCTCCTGCATCACACAGAGATAAACATTTTGGTTTCTGGAGGACCCTATTCACTCTCTATTTACCTCTTTATCTTAATGTATATAAAAGTTATCTGGATTTTCCTTAATATTATTTCCCTATTTTTTGCCATCCTGTTTTTCCCGAATCTTCTCAGAAGCCTGTAAGTTCTACGCCTTTTTCCAGACCAGAGGCTCAATTTCTCTGATCATGCAGGCTTCCTTACTCCCACCTGCCTTGCCCTTTGCTCGAATTGGAACATGCATGCTCTGAGCTCATGCCATCACATTTTTAAAAGCATCCCATTTTCCAGATGTTCCTTTGCCTACAAACAAACTGCTCCAAGAGAAACAAAGAGTAGGGATTAACGGGTCCCTTTCAGAATGGCAGGCAGTGACTAGTGGGGTACCGCAAGGCTCAGTGCTGGGACCGCAGCTATTTACAATATACATCAATGATTTGTAGGAAGGGATTCAAAGTAACATTAGCAAATTTGCAGATGACACAAAGCTGGGTGGCAGTTTGATCTGTGAGGAGGATGCTATGAGAATGCAGGGTGACTTCGACAGTTTGGGGGAGTGGACAGATGCATGGCAGATGAAGTTTAATGCAGATAAATGTGAGGTTATCCACTTTGGTAGCAAAAACAGGAAGGCAGATTACTATCAAAATGGCATCAAGTTGGGAAAAGGGGAAGTACAACGGGATCTGGGGGGTCCTTATACATCAGTCTATGAAAGTAAGCATGCAGGTACAGCAGGCAGTGAAGAAAACGAATGACGTATTGGCCTTTATAACAAGAGGAATCGAATATAGGAGCAAAGAGGTTCTTCTGCAGTTGTACAGAGTCCTAGTGAGACCACACCTGGAGTATTGTGTGCAGTTTTGGTCCCCTAATTTGAGGAAGGACATTCTTGCTAATGTGGGAGTACAGCGTAGGTTTACAAGATTAATTCCCGGGATGGCGGGACTGCCATATGCTGAGAGAATGGAGCAACTGGGCTTGTACACTCTGGACTTTAGAAGGAGGAGAGGGGTCTCATTGAAACATATAGATTATTAAGGGTTTGGACACGCTACAGGCAGGAAATATGTTCCCGATATTGGGGGAGTCCTGAACCAGGGGCCACAGTTTAAGAATAGGGAGTAAGCAATTTAGAATGGAGCCAAAGAAACACTTTTTCTCACAGAGAGTGGTGAGTCTGTGGAATTCTCTGCCTCAGAGGGCAATGGAGGCAGGTTCTCTGAATGCTTTCAAGAGAGACCTAGATAGTACTCTTTAAACTAGCGGAGTCAGGGGATATGGGGAGAAGGCAGGAACAGGGTACTGATTGGGGATAATCAGCCATGATCACATTGAATGGCGGTGCTGGCCCGAAGGGCCGAATGGCCTACTACTGCACCTATTGTCTATTGTCCAATCAACTTGAGAATGTTCCTATCTTATACCATCAAAGTTACACTAGTCCCAATTTAGAATTTTAACTTGTGGGGCCCACCCTCCCTTTATCCACAACTATTTTAAAGCTAACTAGACCAAGTGCAGACCCGTTGGGTCTGTTTCCCCAACGGCGTTTGAGGGGGGGGGGGGGCGAGTGGAGGGCTGCGGCTTCACACTAACCTTAACCACCCCCCAAACACACAGGTGGGTGGAGGGGGGGTGAGAAGAGGGGAGGGAGGGGAGAGGAGGAGGAGGAAACGGGACCGATTTGGGAGAGAAAGGAGAGTGGGGTAGGGGGTGAGAGAGGTGGATGGGGAGAGAGATGTGGGGGAGGGGGGGGAGAGGGGGGAAGAGGAAGGGAGGGGAGGAGAGGGTGGGGGAGAGAGGGGGAAAGGAGTGGGGAGGGAGAGGTGAGGGGTTTAGGGGAAGTGAGGAAGAGGGGACAGAAGGGATAGGGGGAGGGGGCGGGGGTTAGAGAGGGAATGGGGTTGGGTAGTAGTGGAATGGGTGGGGGAGAGAGATGGAGAGGAGAGGGGTGAGGAGAGGGGGAGGAGGAGAAGGGGGAAGAGAAATGGAAGAGTGGGAGGGAGTAGGGTTAGAGTGGTTTAGCGGGAGTGGTGGAAGGCGGGATGGGGGTTAGGAGGAAGGGTGGGGGTGAGAGGGGAAGGACGGAGGAACGAGCGAGAGGGGTGGGGAGGGAGAGGGGTGGGGTAAGGGGAGAGAGTGGAAGAGTGGGGAGGGAGGGGTAGGGGCAGTGGTGGAAGGGGGATAGAAGGGAAGGGGGCGGGGGGAGAGAGGGAAGGGGGGTGGGGTAGAGAGGGAAGGGGGGTGGGGGAGAGAAGGATGGGTGGGAGAGGGAGCGGGGTGAGGAGAGGGAAACATAGAAACATAGAAATTAAGTGCAGGAGTAGGCCATTCAGCCCTTTGAGCCTGCGCCACCATTCAATATGATCATGGCTGATCATCCAACTCAGTATCCTGTACCTGCCTTCTCTCCATACCCTCTTATCCCTTTAGCCACAAGGGCCACATCTAACTCCCTCTTAAATATAGCCAATGAACTGGCCTCAACTACCTTATGTGCCAGTGAATTCCAGAGATTCACCATTCTCTGTGTGAAAAATGTTTTTCTCATCTCGGTCCTAAAAGATTTACCTCTTATCCTTAAACTGTGACCCCTTGTACTGGACTTCCCCAACATCTGGAACAATCTTCCTGCATTTAGCCTGTCCAACCCCTTAAGAATTTTGTGAGTTTCTATAAGATCCCCGCTCAATCTTCTAAAATCTAGCGAGTACAAGCCGAGTCTATCCAGTCTTTATTCATATGAAAGTCCTGACATCCCAGGAATCAGTCTGGTGAACCTTCTCTGTACTCCCTCTATGGCAACAATGCCTTTGAACATTGGGCATTGTGACATCACACAATGGAACGTTCACCATGGGCTGGGGCTCCTGCAAAGGCATATGTAAATGAATCCTTTCCGATTGGACATATGTGAGCATCAGGCATTGTGACATCACACGATGGAACGTTCACCAGGGGCTGGGGCTGGGGCTGCTTCTATGGGTGAGAAGCCAGTTTATTTTTGAAATATTGGGCGGGAGGATTTGATTAAAAACGTGTACTTAAACACGACGAAATGTAATGAGGAGCGGATACTTAGAAAGAAAAGTGAAATCTCTACCGAAATGGAAAAGATGTCGGCGATTCTGCGTCTGGTTTCGGAGTTGCAGTAAATCAAAGGAAGAAAGGCGGCCGGCAGCAGTTCATGTAAATAGATCCATTCCGATTGGACATCTGTGAGTATTGGGCATTGTGACATCACACGATGGAACGAATCAAAAGGAAGAAAGGCAGCCGGCAGCTCAGGAAGGCACCTTGGACAATAGGATGGTTGGCTTGAAGGGACTGTCTCCATGCTGCTTATCTGCAACATGATTTAACCTCCCTATCAATTCCACTCTCCCCTTTCGCAACATTCCTTAATTCTGGGACTGCCATATGCTGAGAGAATGGAGCAGCTGGGCTTATACACTCTGGACTTTAGAAGGAGGAGAGGGGTTCTCATTTAAACATATAGATTATTAAGGGTTTGGACACGCTACAGGCAGGAAATATGTTCCCGATATTGGGGGAGTCCAGAACCAGGGGCCACAGTTTAAGAATAGGGAGTAAGCAATTTAGAACGGAGCCAAATAAACACTTTTTCTCACAGAGAGTGGCGAGTCTGTGGAATTCTCTGCCTCAGAGGGCAATGGAGGCAGGTTCTCTGAATGCTTTCAAGAGAGACCTAGATAGTACTCTTAAAACTAGCGGAGTCAGGGGATACGGGGAAAAGGCAGGAACAGGGTAGTGATTGGGGATGATCAGCCATGATAACATTGAATGGCGGTGCTGGCCCGAAGGGCTGAATGGCCTACTCCTGCACCTATTGTCTATTGTCCAATCAACTTGAGAATGATCCTATCTTATACCATCAAAGTTACACTAGTCCCAATTTAGAATTTTAACTTGTGGGGCCCACCCTCCCTTTATCCACAACTATTTTAAAGCTAACTAGACCAAGTGCAGACCCGTTGGGTCTGTTTCCCCAACGGCGTTTGCGGGGGCTGCGGCTTCACACTAACCTTAACCACCCCCCCAAACACGGAGGGGGGTGAGAAGAGGGGAGGGAGGGGAGAGGAGGAGGAGGAAACGGGACCGAATTGGGAGAGAAAGGAGAGCGGGGATGGGGGTGAGAGAGGGGGATGGGGAGAGAGATGTGGGGGAGGGGGGGGGAAGAGGGGAGAAGAGGGAGGGAGAGGGGTGGGAGGAGAGAGGTGAAAGAGTGGGGAGTGAGAGTGGAGGGGGAAGGGGGGAGAGAAGTGGAAGAGTGGAGGGAGGAGGAGAGGGGTAGGGGGAGTGATGGAAGATGGACAGTGGGATAGGGGGAAGGGGGCGGGGGGAGAGAGGGAAGGGGGGAAGGGGGTGGGGTAGAGAGGGAAGGGGTGGGGGAGAGAGGGATGGGAGAGGGAGAGGGGGAGGAGAGAACGGGGAGAGAAGTGGAAGAGTGGGGAGGGAGGTAGGGGTAGAGGGGTAGCGGGAGTGGTGGAAGAGGGACGGGGGAGTGGTTGAAGAGGAACAGAGGGGTAGGAGGAAGGGGTGGGGGTGAGAGGGGAAGGGAGGGGAAGAGAGGGGTGGGGGAGGGAGAGGGGTGGGGTAAGGGGAGAGAAGTGGAAGAGTGGGGAGGGACAGGGTAGGGGGAGGGGTGGAAGAGTAATAGAAGGGAAGGGGGCGGGGGGAGAGAGGGAAGGGGGTGGGGTACAGAGGGAAGGGGGTGGGGGAGAGAAGGATGGGTGGGAGAGGGAGCGGGGTGAGGAGAGGGAAACATAGAAATTAAGTGCAGGAGTAGGCCATTCGGCCCTTTGAGCCTGCGCCACCATTCAATATGATCATGGCTGATCATCCAACTCAGTATCCTGTACCTGCCTTCTCTCCATACCCTCTTATCCCTTTAGCCACAAGGGCCACATCTAACTCCCTCTTAAATATAGCCAATGAACTGGCCTCAACTACCTTCTGTGCCAGTGAATTCCAGAGATTCACCATTCTCTGTGTGAAAAATGTTTTTCTCTTCTCGGTCCTAAAAGATTTACCCCTTATCCTTAAACTGTGACCCCTTGTATTGGACTTCCCCAACATCTGGAACAATCTTCCTGCATTTAGCCTGTCCAACCCCTTAAGAATTTTGTAAGTTTCTATAAGATCCTCGCTCAATCTTCTAAAATCTAGCGAGTACAAGCCGAGTCTATCCAGTCTTTATTCATATTAAAGTCCTGACATCCCAGGAATCAGTCTGGTGAACCTTCTCTGTACTCTATGGCAACAATGCCTTTGAACATTGGACATTGTGACATCACACAATGGAACGTTCACCATGGGCTGGGCCTCCTGCAAAGGCATATGTAAATGAATCTATTCCGATTGGACATATGTGAGCATCAGGCATTGTGACATCACACGATGGAACGTTCACCAGGGGCTGGGGCTGGTGCTGCTTCTATGGGTGAGAAGCCAGTTTATTTTTGAAATATTGGGGGGGAGGATTTGATTAAAAACGTGTACTTAAACACGACGAAATGTAATGAGGTGCGGATACTTAGAAAGAAAAGTGAAATCTTTACCGAAATGGAAAAGATGTCGGCGATTCTGCGTCTGGTTTCGGAGTTGCAGTGAATCAAAGGAAGAAAGGCGGCCAGCAGCCGTTCATGTAAATAGATCCATTCCGATTGGACATCTGCGAGTATTGGGCATTGTGACATCACACGATGGAACGAATCAAAAGGAAGAAAGGCAGCCGGCAGCTCAGGAAGGCACCTTGGACAATAGGATGAGTTGGCTTGAAGGGACTGTCTCCATGCTGCTTATCTGCAACATGATTTAACCTCCCTATCAATTCAACTCTCCCCCTTCACAACATTCCTTAATTCTACTATGAATTGTATACTCAACAAATTATCATCTGCAGTCCTTGGAACAGAGGATTTCACAGCCTTGTTTGAAAAAATCTCTCCTGTCATCATTCCCAAATACTCTACCTCAAGTGTAGACTATGAGCTCTTTTAAAATATCATACATACCAGTTAGATAATCCCTTGTTTTATAATTCCAGAGATTAATCTGCTGTCTGATAGTTTGAATACAGCACACTAATTAAATGCCCTTATGCTGATAGTGACACACACAAAATGTAGCAGCTTTGCAAGCATAATTTCCTTTTCATAAATACATATTAACCAAGCCCAGTTTTGTTGTTGTTATTTTAAATGCCCTTCTACTACTTCATTAATAATAAATTATAGCCTTTTCCATGTTATTGAAGTCAGGTTAACTGGCCCGTAGTTCTCTTTTTTAATTCTCCCTTTTATAAAATATTGAATTTACAGCAGTTGCCTTCCAGTCTGCAGCTTCTATGAAATTTGGAAAGATAACGACTAATACATCCTCTCTCTCCATCGCTGCCGCCATCAAAACGCTGCAATGTAGATCGACGGGTCTCGCACATTTATCACGTGAACCACATTTGTTTCTCGATAAGACTAATTTTTCACTAATAGTACTTTATTTGAGTATCTCATTCTCTACAAATGTTTAGGGAGGAAAACCAAAGCTTTTATCAGAATTTGAAAGTCTGACTGTTCTAAATTGCAAACCTATTCACATTAATCTCTGAAGGTACCCAAAGAAGTTGGTTCAGACTTACTCTGTGTTCCCTAATCAAGATGAGATGAGTGATGTCGTTGTGCAGCCTTATAATTCGCTGTTAACACTGAAGAGACTAACTCAAAATGCAGACTGTGTGGTGAGTAACTTCAAGTGGAATGTTTCAACTTGTGGCAAGCTGTGGAATGGTTTGCTGTTTTGAACTGAGCTCTGAGCTGCTGTTTTGTGTTTTCAAAGGTTGTTCTTGACAACACAGCACTAAACCGGATTGCAACAGACAGGCTTCATATTCAGAACCCTTCCTTTTCTCAGATCAACCAGTTGGTAAGTAAATAACTAGATCAGAGATCTACAAAGCATTGCTTATTGGACATAGATTTGGGAGGTTAATTGAAGAAAAAAGAAGAGGTGGTGCAAAAATAATTTAATCGGGGCAGGATGTTCATTTAAATATCAAAACTGACTATAGGAACTCATTCATGTTATTCCTGCAGACACATGATTCCTCGAGTCATAACAAGTAAACTACATGTGCTGATTTATACCAAAGAAAAACAAAATGCTGCATTAACTCAGTGAGCCAGGTAGCATACTCACACTGCTCTGATTTGTCCCTTTCATTTGCAGCATCAAAAGTCACCATCTCTTACAATGTAGCACGCCGTGACCTTTGGTGGTACTGCAGCCCTTGCACTGTCTGCCACTTCCCCCCAGTCCTGAATAGTCATTATGTCCCAGATAGAACAATGACATTCTTACTTGCTGCAGCACAACAGAATATATAAACATAGTACACTAAACAATATAATAAACGAGAGAAAAAAAAGTTCAGTGTGTGTATACGTACACATGATCACAAATACATGCACACACACATATATACATATATACACACACATAGTGCCCTCCAAAATGTTTGGGACAAAGACCCATCATTTATTTATTTGCCTCTGTACTCCACAATTTGAGATTTGTAATAGAAAAAATCAAGTGTGGTTAAAGTGCGCATTGTCAGATTTTATTAAATGGTATTTTTATACATTTTCACCATGTAGAAATTACAGCTGTGTTTATACAATGTCCCTCCATGACAGGCGATGCTGGCTCGAAGAGCCGAATGAATGGCTTACTCCTGCACCTATTGTCTATTGTCTATTGCTATTGTTACTGCTGCCACCCACCGACTTTCCCAGCTTAACGTTTCGGCTGCTGGCCTTTTGGGTCAGAAGAAAAAGTAATCGGAAGCACGGCTAATACATTAGTTCTTTGGCATTATAATGTGGGAAGCACAGCTCGGGGAAGGGGCTCTCATGGAGGGTAATCTAATGTTGAAATGCAGTTTTATGGGCAGCTGGAATTATCTTGCAGCCTTGATCTGATCAAGCTAATTCTTTTCTTGGGTTTGTACTGATAAATTATGCTTCCATTTATTGCTTCCCAGCACCAAAGCTTTGATCAGCTTCTGTTTAGGTTTACTCACCTAGTGTGTTGATGAGTTTTAATGATAGAGGATATATTGATTTTAGCTGCAGTATGACTTTGTTTTGTGATTTGTTTTCATAGGTGTCCACAATCATGTCTGCAAGTACCACCACACTCCGGTACCCAGGCTATATGAATAATGATCTAATTGGACTGATTGCTTCCCTTATTCCCACTCCAAGGCTTCATTTTCTCATGACTGGCTATACTCCGCTTACGACAGATCAATCAGTACGTGGTGATTCGTGTTATGTCTTAAATTATGTTTTGATGTAACAACAATTAATTTGTTTGTCATGAAACATTGTAGTGGTTTGTATCTTCGAGGGCCAATGTGCTCCACTATTCTGAGAAGATCACTGGTTTAGAGTCGTAGAATCATACAGTGTGGAAACAAGCCCTTTGGCCCAACTTGCCCACACAAACCAATGTGTCCCATCTACACTAGTCCCACTTGCCTGCGTTTAGCCCACGTCCCTCTAAACCTGCCCTGTCCATGTGCCTGTCTAATTGCATCTTAAACATAGCGATAATCCCTGTCGCAACTACCTCCTCCAGAAGCTTGTTCCATGCACCTACCTTTTGTGTGAAAAAGTGACCCCTCACATTCCTATAACATCTTTCCCCCTTCATCTTAAACCGATGAGAACATGCAAACTTCACACA
This sequence comes from Amblyraja radiata, assembly GCF_010909765.2. NCBI lineage: Eukaryota > Metazoa > Chordata > Chondrichthyes > Rajiformes > Rajidae > Amblyraja > Amblyraja radiata. The sequence goes on from NC_045991.1 coordinate 7,227,686, forward strand.
GACAGCACCCGAGGTCAGGATCGACCTTGAATCACTAATGCTGCGAGGCAGCTGTTTTACCAGCTGTGCCACTGAGCTGGACTATTTCTGTGCCCATCCTACTTCTTTTTTTTTTTCTTTTTTATTATTTTTATTAGAAGTACGGTAAATTACAATATTACACAACACATATATCTTAATACATTTTTTGTACCGCTTCATTTTTTTGAGCTTTAAGAAAAAGATAGAAGTAAGGAAAGTAAAGAAAGTGCGCAAGAGTCGTGAAGTGCAAGAGAGTGTTGGGAAAAGAAAGCCCCTTAGAAAAGAAGTTAGAGAAGGAAGTAAAGTAAGAAAGTAGACCCTAGAAAAGAAAGAAAAAGAAAGTAGGGACAATCGCTCTATTATAACATTAAACTCCGCAGAAAGGGGACTACCAAACAAGTCTGTTTTTGTTGTTTTACCTCCCATTGCCAGGTCCTGATACCATCTATTTATTTATTTATTTTTAAAATTACTATTGCACCTCATGCTTGTAATAGGTCCATAAACGTAGACCACGTCTTTTGGAATTGGTCTGCTTTACCTGCTAAGAGGAATCTCATCTCTTCCAGATGTAATGTTTCAAACATATTTGATGTCCACATTTTTATTGTTGGTGTGGGCGCATTTTTCCAGAATTTAAGTATGAGCTTTTTTCCCATTATTAGCCCGTAATTGAATAAATTCTTCTGATATACGTTTAATTCCCATCCTACTGATTAAGATGGTGGTCTGAGGGGCTTGTGCATGCATTTATATAGGTTATGTTCAAGCAATCCTGATAGCAAATGGTGACCGTGTAAGCTATGACAATATCAGACTAGTGAATGGTCCTCCCATAAGATAGGGTGCAGTACTGATCTTCCAACCTATCTCATTGTGGACCTTGGAAATTTCATTGTAACTCTAACACCTTAATGCATGTACTCTGGTATTTGTGTTGCCTGTTGTCCTTGTTTATGTCTTGCTAGTACTAATATGACTTGATCAAATAGTGCGCAAACATAGCAGTCCACTGTATCTCAATATACCGTGCCCTCCATAATACATAGATACATAGAAAATAGGTGCAGGAGTAGGCCATTCGGCCCTTCGAGCCTGCACCGCCATTCAATATGATCATGGCTGATCATCCAACTCAGTATCCCGTACCTGCCTTCTCTCCATACCCCCTGATCCCTTTAGCCACAAGGGCCACATCTAACTCCCTCTTAAATATAGCCAATCAACTGGCCTCAACTAAATGAACTGGCCTCAACTACCATCTGTGGCAGAGAGTTCCAGAGATTCGCCACTCTCTGTGTGAAAAATGTTTTTCTCATCTCGGTCTTAAAGGATTTCCCCCTTATCCTTAAGCTGTGACCCCTTGTCCTGGACTTCCCCAACATCGGGAACAATCTTCCTGCATCTAGCCTGTCCAACCCCTTAAGAATTTTGTAAGTTTCTATAAGATCCCCCCTCAATCTCCTAAATTCTAACGAGTATAAGCTGAGTCTATCCAGTCTTTCTTCATATGAAAGTCCTGACATCCCAGGAATCAGTCTGGTGAACCTTCTCTGCACTCCCTCTATGGCAATAATGTCCTTAATCAGATTTGGAGACCAAAACTGTACGCAATACTCCAGGTGTGGTCTCACCAAGACCCTGTACAACTGCAGTAGAACCTCCCTGCTCCTATACTCAAATCCTTTTGCTATGAATGCTAACATACCATTCGCTTTCTTCACTGCCTGCTGCACCTGCATGCCTACTTTTCTATCTCCCCTTTTCCTAATAATGTTTGGGATAAAGACCCATCATTTATTTATTTGCCCCTATACTCCACAATTTGAGATTTGTAATTGAAAAAATCACATGTGGTTTAAGTGCACATTGTCAGATTTTAATAAAGGCCATTTTTATACATTTTGGTTTCACCATATAGAAATTACAGCAGTGTTTATACATAGTCCCCCCATTTCAGGGCACCATAATGTTTGGGACACAGCAATGTCATGTAAATGAAAGTAGTCATGTTTAGTATTTTGTTGCATATCCTTTGCATGCAATGACTGCTTGAAGTCTGCGATACATGGACATCACCAGTTGCTGGGTGTCTTCTCTGGTGATGCTCTGCCAGGCCTGTATTGCAGCCATCTTTAGCTCATGCTTGTTTTGGGGGCTAGTACCCTTCAGTTTTCTCTTCAGCATATAAAAGGCATGTTCAATTGGGTTCAGATCGGGTGATTGACGGCCACTCAAGAATTGACAATTTTTTAGCTTTGAAAAATTCCTTTGATACTTTAGCAGTATGTTCGAGATCATTGTCTTGCTGTAGAATGAACCGCCGCCCAATGAGTTTTGAGGCATTTGTTTGAACATGAGCAGATAGGATGTGTCTATACACTTCAGAATTCATTATGCTACTACCATCAGCAGTTGTATCATCAATGAAGATAAGTGAGCCAGTACCTTCAGCAGCCAGTTTTCCCAGGCCATAACACCCCCACCACCGTGTTTCACAGATGAGGTGTTATGCTTTGGATCTTGGGCAGTTCCTTCTCTCCTCCATACTTCATTCTTGCCATCTCTCTGATAAGTTAATCTTCGTCTCATCTGTCCACAAGACCTTTTTTCCAGAACTGTAGTTGCTCTTTTAAGTACTTCTTGGCAAACTGTAACATGGCCATCCTATTTTTGTGGCTAACCAGTGGTTTCATCTTGCAGTGTAGCCTCTGTATTTCTGTTCACAAAGTCTTCTGCGGACAGTGGTCATTGATAAATCCACACCTGACTCCTGAAGAGTGGTTCTGATCTGTCGGACAGGTGTTTGGGGATTTTTCTTAATTATATAGAGAATTAATCTGTCATCAGCTGTAGAGGTCTTCCTTGGCCTGCCAGTCCCTTTGCGATTAGTGAGCTCACCAGTGCTCTCTTTCTTCTTAATGATGTTTCAAACAGTTGATTTTGGTAAGCCTAAGGTTTGCTTGATGTCTCTAACAGTTGTCATCTTGTTTCTCAGTCTTATAATGGGTTATTTGACTTTCAGTGGTACAACTTTGGTCCTCATGTTGATAAACAGTAATAAAAGTTTCCAAATGTGATGGAAAGACTGGAGGAAAGACTCGGTGCTGAGAGCTCTCTACCTGCTTTAAGGAGGCATTTAAACACACCTGGGCAATTACAAACACCTGTGAAGCCTTATGTCCCAAACATTATGGTGCCCTGAAATGGGGGGACTATGTTTAAACTCAGCTGTAATTTCTACATGGTGAAACCAAAATGTATAAAAATGGTCTTTTAATAAAATCTGACAATATGCATTTTAATCATGTGATTTTTTACTATTACAAATCTCAAATTGTGGTGTACAGAGGCAAATAAATAAATGATGGGTCTTTGTCCCAAACATTATGGAGGGCACTGTACATGACAATGATAAACCATCAAAAACCAATACCAGATATGTTTGCCTTATTTAATGAGAATCTAGTTAGTTTTGGCTCTAATTCTGTTCACTGATTCTATGCTACTTTTGTTCAAAGGGAGGGATAGTTAATTACAACTCTCTAATTTTTAAAACTAGCGCATCTTTTGTCCTCAGGTGGCAAGTATACGTAAAACTACAGTCCTGGATGTCATGCGAAGACTATTGCAACCAAAGAATGTGATGGTGTCCACTGGCAGAGACAGGCAAACTAACCACTGTTACATTGCCATCCTCAACATTATCCAAGGAGAAGTGGACCCTACTCAGGTAAGAATATAGATTCAGGTTAGAACCACATTAAGGAAAGGATGAGTATGGATACTCTCCACATCCATAAAGGCAACACTCAACCTCCTCTTGGCAAATGACTGAAATATCAGTGGGGGTACACTTTGAGAGCTGTGACCATAATTCTATTAATTTAAAAATAGTTGTGGAAAGAGGGTGCACTAATATATTAAATCTAAATTGGTGAAAGGCTGATTTTGATGGTATTAGACAGGAACTTGATTGATTGAGAACTTAATACATGATTAGATTTGATAAGTTGGAATGAAACATATATATATATATATACTGCAACTGGGTGAAATAGAACTTATTTGGAAACGGTACCGACCCCCTAGGGTTTGGGTAATAAAGGCAGCGGGGCTAATTTTTTAACATCTACACCGGAAGCGATATAGATGTCGTACCCCACAGACGAGTGGGTCACTCACTACGGTGTCCGAAACTCAGACACCGTAAATTTATTTGATATACTTTTTTTTTTTATTATCACAATATGTCACATCTATGTGTTTTCTTTTCAAGGACAATCGCAGAGGGGAACTACCAAGGAAGTCTATATTATAAATGCTCCCAAAATAACCAGAGTCCTGAGGTATGAATGCACCATAATAAATAAGGTCATCAAAATAGGTAGAAATGTATGACGACAATCAAAAGAAAATGGGAGGAATCACACTATGCAGTTGGAATATAAGGGGTATTAATGAACCTATTAAAAGGGGCAAGATACTAGCTCAGTTGAAATCATACAACACGGATATTTCGTTTCTACAGGAAACGCATCTTAAACATCAAGATCAGACGAGACAGGGCGAACTGGATAGGCCAAACATTTCACTCTTCATTTACTTCCAAATCTAGAGGTACCGCTATCATTATTCGTAAAGGAATTCCATTTAAATCAAAGAATATTATTTCAGATAAGGAAGGGAGATACCTTATAGTAGCAGGAGAGATCAATAATACGCCAATTACGTTGGTAAACATATATGCGCCCAATTTTGATAATCCTCAATTTTTTAATAAAATTCTGAATATAATTGCAGAATGTAATTATCAAAATGTTATAATTGGAGGAGACTTTAACTGTGTTTTAGATCCTTATCTAGATAAATCGATGCAAAAACAAAAAGGTAATAGGAAATCTAAAACCAGTGAACTTTTACATACATATATGGAAAACACAAATATAGTAGATGTGTGGAGGATTGCAAACCCGACGGGAAGGGATTATTCGTTTTATTCAACGGTGCATAAAACATACTCACGGATAGACTATTTTCTTGTGGATACAAAATTAATTCCGCACACTATGAACCCTAAATACCACACTAATGCGATCTCAGACCACTCTCCCGTTAACTTTTGTTTTAAAACTAGAAGGAATGTCTATGAATAAATCGTTCTGGAGGTTTAACTCGCAAATTTTAAAAGACCCACAAGGGAGTATATATCTAAAAAAACAGATGGACCTATTTTTTGAGATAAATGATACACCAGATATATCCCCCACGCTATTATGGGAATCCTTCAAAGCATTTATTAGAGGAGTCATTATTTCATTTCAAGCTTATCAAAATAAAAAGAATAAGAATGAACAAAGACATTTAGAAGAACAAATAAAACAATTAGATACAGATAATGCTAAAGATCCAACTATGGATAAACATAATAAAATCCTATTATTGAAATTCAAGCTAAATAAATTACTGTCAGAGAAAGTTATAACATTATTTCAAATCACAAAACAAGAACACTTCGAATTCGGGGATAAACCCCACAAACTTTTAGCACGCCAACTGAAAAAACGGGAAAAAGAGAATGCAATATTAAAGATTAAATCAGATAGAGGGGAATTATTAACATTACCCAAGGATATCAATAAAAGATTTGCTCAATTTTACCAGAATCTATACACATCTAAAACGTTAATAGACAATAATAAAATTTCAGAATTTCTAGATAACTGTAACCTACCACAATTAGAACTGAGGGAACAAGAGGAACTGGGAGCACAAATTACTTCTAAGGAGATAGAAGACACAATAAAAACACTAAAGAATGGAAAAACACCAGGACCAGACGGATTCAGTAATGAATTGTATAAATCTTTTTATGACATAGTTACTCCACGATTACAGAAAATGTATACATATGCTTTTGAGGTGCAAAGCTTACCTGAAACATTAGCAGAATCAACGATCATATTAATACTTAAAAAAGATAAAAATATAGAAGAACCAGGTTCATATAGAGCTATTGCTTTGTTAAATACGGATCAAAAAATAATAGCGAAAACACTAGCCAGTAGACTAAGCAGGTATGTTAGTAGATTAATAAATGAGGATCAAACAGGATTTATACCTAAGAGACATTCATTCAATAACTTGAGACGTTTGCTTAACATAATGCACTCACATAAATCTCACGACCAAGAGTTAGCTATCATCTCACTGGATGCAGAAAAAGCGTTTGATCAAGTAGAATGGGATTATATGATTAAAGTATTGCAAAAATTCCAATTGGGAGAGAACTTCATTGCATGGATAAAACTATTATATAACAAACCTACGGCTAGAATACTAACTAATAATATATTATCCTCGAAATTTGAACTATCAAGGGGCAATAGACAAGGTTGTTCATTATCTCCGCTGTTATTTGCTTTGGTAATTGAACCCCTTGCTGAAAAAATAAGAACACACCTGGATATTTACGGTTATAATACAAAATATTCAAATAACAAAATATCCCTATATGCCGATGATGTACTACTGTACATCACAAAACCACAAATTAGTATACCGAATATATTAAATTTAATTGAGGACTTTGGATCCTTTTCAGGATATAGAATAAATTGGAACAAAAGTGAAATTATGTCGATAAAACCAAAAGACTCAACACATCTCAGGAAATTCCCCTTTAAAATAGCTACAGAAAAATTCAAATATTTGGGAATTGAAATTACTAGAAATTACCAGGATATGTTTAAAGCCAATTATAATCCCCTACTTAAGAAATTAAATAATTTGATTAAATTCTGGAAAACACTTCCGATGTCCTTAATAGGCAGAATAAACGCTATAAAAATGATTTTCTTACCACAAATTCTATACCTATTTCAATCAATACCTATATATCTCCCAAAAAAGTTTTTCAAAAAATTGGACTCAGACATTACAAATTTCATATGGGATTATAAACCCCATAGAATACAAAGAACACACCTTAATAAACGAAAAGAGTGGGGGGGTCTAGCGCTCCCTAACTTTATGTATTATAATTGGGCAGTAAATATTAAAAATATGATTCACCTGCTGGACAATTCTGCCCAGCAGGCGGACTGGATTGTAATGGAAAAAGGGGATTGCTCCCCGAGTAATATAGGAGCGATTATCCTCTCACCAATAAATCTGAATAATAAAAATTATAATAAAAACCCAATTATACATAGCACAATTAGAACATGGAAACAAATAAAACAGAATCTAAAATTAAGAAACCTATCTCTCTCAATACCAATAGCCAATAACCCATCGTTTAAATCATCAATCATAGACAAATCATTTATACATTGGGAAAGAATGGGAATCAAAACGCTCGAAGATCTGTATGAAGTGGGAAAATTACTATCATTTCAACAACTACAACTGAAATATAATTTGAAAAATAACCAATATTTTAAATATCTTCAAATTTGTGATTATTTGAAAAAATACACAAAAGACTATCATAATATGCCTTCCGACTTACTGGATGAAGCAATGAAGACAAAGGCGGAATCAGCTAACTTAATATCGTACTTATATAATATCATTTTAAACATAGAAATACCCACAACAGATGGAATTAGAAGAGACTGGGAACAAGAATTAGCTATAAAAATTTCAAAAGAGAGCTGGGATAATCATTTACTACAGGTGCATAAATGCTCGATCAATGTACGACATACGCTTATCCAATTCAAAACATTACATAGACTATACTATTCAAAAACTAAATTAAATAAAATCTTTCCCAATGTTTCACCAATCTGTGATAAATGTCTGTGTCAAGAAGCTACCAGAGCGCATTCTTTTATTTTTTGTACAAAAATCCAAAAATTCTGGCATGGAATATTTGATATTTTTTCAAAATTAATTAAAATAAAACTGGTACCAAAACCAGAATGGATCATTTTTGGGATATCGGAAGGTATCCCTGAATTAAACGTGTATCAGAAGAATTTACTCAATTACGGGCTAATAATGGGAAAAAAGCTCATACTTAAATTCTGGAAAAATGCGCCCACACCAACAATAAAAATGTGGATATCAAATATGTTTGAAACATTACATCTGGAAGAGATGAGATTCCTCTTAGCAGATAAAGCAAACCAATTCCAAAAGACGTGGTCTACGTTTATGGACCTATTACAAGCATGAGGTGCAATAGTAATTTTTTAAAAATAAATAAATAAATAAATGGTATCAGGACCTGGCATTGGGAGATAAAACAACAAAAACAGACTTGGTTGGTAGTCTTTCTGCGGAGTTTAATGTTATAATAGAGCGATTGTCCTTACTTTCTTTTTCTTTCTTTTCTAGGGTCTACTTTCTTACTTTACTTCCTTCTCTAACTTCTTTTCTAAGGGGCTTTCTTTTCCCAACACTCTTCTGCACTTCACAACTCTTGCGCACCTTCTTTACTTTCCTTACTTCTATCTTTTTCTTAAAGCTTTAAAAAAAAAAAAAATGAAGCGGTACAAAAAATGTATTAAGATATATGTGTTGTGTGTTATTGTAATTTACCGTACTTCTAATAAAAAAAAATAAAAAATAAAAATAAAAAATAAAAATGATGTTTCAAACAGTTGATTTTGGTAAGCCTAAGGTTTGCTTGATGTCTCTAACAGTTGTCATCTTGTTTCTCAGTCTTATAATGGGTTATTTGACTTTCAGTGGTACAACTTTGGTCCTCATGTTGATAAACAGTAATAAAAGTTTCCAAATGTGATGGAAAGACTGGAGGAAAGACTCGGTGCTGAGAGCTCTCTACCTGCTTTAAGGAGGCATTTAAACACACCTGGGCAATTACAAACACCTGTGAAGCCTTATGTCCCAAACATTATGGTGCCCTGAAATGGGGGGACTATGTTTAAACTCAGCTGTAATTTCTACATGGTGAAACCAAAATGTATAAAAATGGTCTTTTAATAAAATCTGACAATATGCATTTTAATCATGTGATTTTTTACTATTACAAATCTCAAATTGTGGTGTACAGAGGCAAATAAATAAATGATGGGTCTTTGTCCCAAACATTATGGAGGGCACTGTACATGACAATGATAAACCATCAAAAACCAATACCAGATATGTTTGCCTTATTTAATGAGAATCTAGTTAGTTTTGGCTCTAATTCTGTTCACTGATTCTATGCTACTTTTGTTCAAAGGGAGGGATAGATAATTACAACTCTCTAATTTTTAAAACTAGCGCATCTTTTGTCCTCAGGTGGCAAGTATACGTAAAACTACAGTCCTGGATGTCATGCGAAGACTGTTGCAACCAAAGAATGTGATGGTGTCCACTGGCAGAGACAGGCAAACTAACCACTGTTACATTGCCATCCTCAACATTATCCAAGGAGAAGTGGTCCCTACTCAGGTAAGAATATAGATTCAGGTTAGAACCACATTAAGGAAAGGATGAGTATGGATACTCTCCACATCCATAAAGGCAACACTCAACCTCCTCTTGGCAAATGACTGAAATATCAGTGGGGGTACACTTTGAGAGCTGTGACCATAATTCTATTAATTTAAAAATAGTTGTGGAAAGAGGGTGCACTAATATATTAAATCTAAATTGGTGAAAGGCTGATTTTGATGGTATTAGACAGGAACTTGATTGATTGAGAAAGGCTGTTACCAGGTAAATGAAAGTAGGATCAGTTACTGAAATGTGCAAAGAAATGGCAGATACAGTTTACTCCAAGCAAGGTCTGATGAAGGGTCTCAATTTGAAACGTCACCTATTCCTTTTCTCCACAGATGCAGCCTAACTGCCAGCATTTTGTGTGTATCATCATTTTTTGCAAGCAAGTTGGTTGAATGTAAAAGAAAAGAATACAGATAATGGCAACACCTTTAATAACATTGACGTGCAGGGATCTCTGGACCCAAATCCATAACCCCCGCACCAAAAGTGGCACCATGAGAGGCTAGAGTGGTAAAGAAGGCATTGGTATGCTTGCCTTCATCGGTTCACAGATGACATGAAGACTGGTTATTGAGTTATTGAAGGTGTGAAAGCTAGTCGTGAGATATCGATGGCGATGACATGGGCTGAAAATGGCAGATAGTGTTTAATACAAATTAATATGGTGATGCAATTTGGGAGCACTAATGAGGTTAGGACACATACCATTAATAGGTCTTGGGGGTACTGAGGAACACGGAGACCTGAGATGCAGGTGAGCGATGTCAATAGGAATGCATATGGGATACTGCCCTTCATCAGTCAGGGCATTATATACGTCAGGAGGTGATGCTCTGATTTTACATCCAGTACTCCAGCTGAGATCTGATTAGTTCTGATCACCACATTATAGGAGGGTGCAGAGGAGATTCACCGGGATGTTACCTGGGGTAGTCGATCAGGGTGGGGGTCAGTGCACCTTTTAGTGCTGACCGATTCCTGGGCTGTCAGAGTGGCGATACTGGTTCACAATTAGGAACAGTTTCAAGGTCGGTGGGGGCGCTGCAAGCCGGCAGCCCTGCCAGCAACGTGTTGGTTTTTTCAACGTTTTTTTATTTTTTAGTGTGTCCTAATGTGTGTTTTTGGTGTCCCTCTGTGTGTCTTGTGTGGGGGGGTAAGGGGGAAACCATTTTGGTCGCCTCCTCCACGGACGGGCGACTTTTTCCATGTCGCCTCCCCCGTGGCCTAACATCGAGGATCAGTGCGGCCTTTCCCGGAGACGTGCCCGTGGCTTCAGCGGCGGGCGCAGCGCGGACTCTCGTCGAGGATCGGGCGAGCCCTCACCGGGGCTTGTCAGAGGGGAGCGCTCCGTTTACTGGCCTGCGGCAGCCTGAAGCCGTGGTCTGCGGAGCTCCAGCTGGCGGGCCGTCCGCAGCCTGGGATCCCTTGTTGGGGACCCGGGAGGAGAAGAAGCTCCGACCGCCGGCCCGCGGCCTACTTCTACCGCGAGCGCGGCGGGGACTTACCATCAGCAGCGGGGTCCCTCGCCGGGGATCCCTGGAGAGGAGCTCTGACCGCCGGCCCTGCGGTCTGCGGTGCTTCTGGCTGCAGCACGGCGGGGACTTACCATCAGCAGCGGGGTCCCTCGCCGGGGATCCCTGGAGAGGTGCTCTGACCGCCGGCCCTGCGGTCTGCGGTGCTTCTGGCTGCAGCACGGCGGGGACTTTAAATCTTCGACCGCTAGCCTGCGGCCTACACCAACCTGAAGCCGCTGTCTCCGGTGGGGAAGCACCGATTCAGGCCTTACCTGGACTTTATCTGGACTTTAACTTGTCTAAACCTCTGGACGCCCGCAGCGATGGCTGCGGGGGTTGAGGTCCCGACCGCGGGGGGGAAATGGAGGAGGACCGGCCAAATTTTATGCCTTCCACCACAGTGATGAATGCTGTGGTGGATGTTTGTGTTAAATGTTTTATTGTGTTTTTGTGTGTTCTTTTTTTTATTGTACTGCTGTTGGCAAATTAATTTCATTTGCACTTTATGTGCAAGTGACGAATACAACTGATATTGATATTGAGGTAGTGGTGATCAATTAGTTTCCTTATATGTAGAGGTAAAAACATCTGTAGAAAAGAGTAGGAATTTTTTCTGATGCCTAGGCAATAATCATCAACTAACAGCAACAAGATGTTTCTCATCGTCTCGTGTCTGGTATTTACTGCACTGTAATTGCTTGTCACTAAGTAAGAGCAATCTAAAGAAAAGGGCGTAAGAAAGAACTGCAGATACTGGTTTAAATTGAAGGAGGACACAAAATGCTGGTGTAACTCAGCGGGTGAATCAGCATCTCTGGAGAGAAGGAATGGGCGAAGATTCGAGTCGAGACCCTTCTTCAACAGATGCAAAGGATGACACAAAGCTGGGGGGCAGTGTTAGCTGTGAGGAGGATGCTAGGAGGCTGCAAGGTGACTTGGATAGGCTGGGTGAGTGGGCAAATGCATGGCAGATGCAGTATAATGTGGATAAATGTGAGGTTATCCACTTTGGTAGCAAAAACAGGAAAGCAGACTATTATCTGAATGGTGGTCGATTAGGAAAAGGGGAGATGCAACGAGACCTGGGTGTCATGGTACACCAGTCATTGAAAGTAGGCATGCAGGTGCAGCAGGCAGTGAAGAAAGCAAATGGTATGTTAACATTCATAGCTAAAGGATTTGAGTATAAGAGCAGGGAGGTTCTACTGCAGTTGTACAGGGTCTTGGTGAGACCACACCTGGAGTATTGCGTACAGTTTTGGTCTCCTAATCTGAGGAAAGACATTGATTGGATTCAATTTATTGTCATTGCACTTTTCAGTGCAACAAAATGGTTTAGCCTGCAGTCATAACATAGAATAAATTACAAACACACAACACAGTTTAAAGTCCCAAAGTCATTGTCTCTTCCCTCCTTGCTCTCCCTCTGCGCTGAGGCAATCCAAGCCTCCGATGTTGTGACCCATTCTTGCCATAGAGGGAGTACAGAGAAGGTTCACCAGACTGATTCCTGGGATGGCAGGACTTTCATATGAAGAAAGACTGGATAGACTCGGCTTGTACACGCTAGAATTTAGAAGATTGAGGAGGGATCTTATAGAAACTTACAAAATTCTTAAGGGGTTGGACAGGCTAGATGCAGGAAGATTATTCCCGATGTTGGGGAAGTCCAGAACTAGGGGTCACAGTTTAAGGATAAGACGGAAGTCTTTTAGGACCGAGATTAGAAAATAATTTTTTACAGGGAGTGGTGAATCTGTGGAATTCTCTGCCACAGAAGGTAGTTGAGGCCAGTTCATTGGCTATATTTAAGAGGGAGTTAGATGTGGCCCTTGTGGCTAAAGGGATCAGGGGGTATGGAGAGAAGGCAGGGATGGGATACTGAGTTGGATGATCAGCCATGATCATATCGAATGGCGGTGCAGGCTCGAAGGGCCGAATGACCTACTCTAGCATCTATTTTCTATGTTTCTATGTTTTCACTCTAAGCCACGTTCTTTATATAGGTCCATAAAAGTCTGCAAAGAATACGAGAGCGAAAATTGGCCAACTTCATACCGTGGGGACCAGCCAGTATTCAGGTGGCATTGTCACGGAAGTCTCCATACCTGCCATCAGCTCACCGTGTCAGTGGGCTTATGATGGCCAATCATACCAGCATCTCCTCAGTAAGTATCAATATCTTTGTGGTTGACACGTGACAGTTCTAATAGTTTGACTCTTATTGTCTGGCAATGAGTGTTTATATTTATGTGATGAAATTGTTGATGTGCAGTGAAAAGTGAAATAAATGACTGAGTGTAAAGAACACTTTATAAACAAATTCTGTTCAACAAGATAGTAGCTGTTGCACCCACTGGTGCATTGGCTGAACTCACTGGTCACTTGCTGTTGGCAGAGCACCATTCCTTGCAGTGTGCTGCCAGGGCTGGAAAGTCCCAACAAATCAGCCATTCTGGCTTGCTTGACTCGGAATGGCCTTGAAACCTTTGAGGCCCTATCCCCATACTGTACTTTATCATGTATGTATACATTCAAAACAATGTTGACAAGAGTTCTAATCCTGCTGCCTCGAATGAGGGATTTGGTCGTGTTGCTCTTTTCTGGGTATGTCTGTTTCAAGAGACCATGAACGGATTGAATGTACATTCCAGCCAACAAGATTAGAACTGTTGACAAAAGTTTTGGTTGAATGTTATAAAGCACCATATGAAACCTGCCCTGTATAAAATATTCAGTGTGAAAACACTGATTCATAGTATACCGGTCAAAGAATATTGAACATCCGAGAATTTAAAAAAGGAGTTTGACATTAAAGGGTTCCACACTAAAAAAACTGTGAAACCATTCTGCACCTTAATGTGACATGTGTTTGAGTTTATGGGATTATTAAGGGTTTTCTCTTCATCCCACAGTTGTTTGAAAGAACCAGCAGACAGTATGATAAACTCAGAAAAAGAGAAGCATTCTTAGAACAATTTCGCAAAGAGGACATATTTAAGGAGAGTTTTGATGAACTGGATAATTCCCGGGAGATTGTCCAGCAGTTAATTGATGAATATCACGCTGCAACTCGCCCCGACTACATTTCCTGGGGTACACAGCAGCAGTGACACAGACTGCTGCTTGCTGAGGGTTTACCGCTGCACATTCCATCATTATATGCTGATAAGTCGACTCTATTAACATTTCTGTTTATCCTTTGTGAAGTGACTAACTGGAATATGGTGAATATGCAGGATAGCCAGGCTTAGACCTGCAGGCTCCTGTGCGAAATGAACATCTTGGCTGAATATCTCCGCCCTGTTCCTTCCCTATACATGTTTTAAGGAAGATTCCAGGTGACAACTAGTGATGGAGACGTTGATCAGAAAGTTTAGTTGTATGACTGTTCGTTCAGGTCAGTGATTCAGCAACATAACTGCACATTTGATTGTCATGTTGGTGTGAGCCTGGAGTCGCCCCAGTGAGTTAGTATATAGTGTGCAGTCAAACCCTTGTGGTAACAGGTCATTGACTATTCCCACAGTTCGGGAAATACTTCCACTCACAACAGTTTATTGTAAAATGAAGCATTTTTTGGTAAAAATCTTTCCCCTTCATTTTAATCCACAATTGGATAGTTTAATTTGTAAATGTACCATTTATTTTAATATGGGATTAGTTTTATAAATGTTGTGCAGTAGTAGTATCTGGCCTTGTACTGGTGGGTGAGCAAGGCATCCATTGCCTGCTATTGTAACTATTTGCCTGCTTGATCACTCGATCAGTAGATGTTGCTTCTCCTGCCATGTCCAACACCTGTCTGCTCACTTAACCAAGCACTCAGATTAGTAAACGCTTCAGGAAATTACAATTCTGCTCATTTAGGCTAACATTGGCTAGTGTTTTACTTTGGTCACCATTTTTTGGGTTTCCGGGTAGTGCTAAAATGTCTTCACACCTACTAATGAAGGTAATTTTAAAGATGATTGGAAAAAAGTTTCAGAAATGTTTAGCTTGTGCTTTCAGTATTGTGTAGTAGCTGGGGACGTGATCTGAAGGTTGTAGAATGCACGATTAACAGACCTGTTTAACAGTTGCTAATAAAATCGTTTTTTTATTGAATGGTAGTTTTTGCATATCCTATAAAATGCACATTATTGTCGTGAATTTCAGTTAGTATCTCACAATTTGTTAATGCTTATTTGATTTCATCTTTGTCCAGCAGCAATAAATGAAAGTTTACTTAAAGGACAGTTAATGTAGCTGATTAATGTTTAGTAATGTCTTAGCATCATAGTGTACCAGTGAGTTAGTTAGTGGGCAATTAGCAGGTGAGTTATACATGAGGGCAAATTGCTGAATCTGGGAGGCAGCTCCACAATTGTCGGGCCGTACCAGCTTTTCAGTCTTGAGGGTGGATACAGCAGGAGTGCAGGCCACATGTTCTGCTCTCTGAGATCCTATACACACCAGATATCTCCAGCCTCATCCAGACCACCTGACTCAGCACTTTGCAGGGATAGATGAGACTTGGAAAGTGATCTGGTTCTGTACAAACAGAAATAGTGAATAGTGTACAAACAGAAATATTGAATAGTGTGTAGAAGGGTTTCAGCCAGAAACGTTGCCTATTTCCTTCGCTCCATAGATGCTGCTGCACCCGCTGAGTTTCTCCAGCATTTTTGTATACCTAGTGGATTGGACTGTTCCTCTGTAAATTGCCCAACATGATATTGGGGAATTGCTGTGTACCTTTGATTTTCCAGCATCTGCAGTTCCTTCTTGAACAACATGATATTGGGGAATTGCTGTCTTACCTGAGTGGGCTTGTTGCCATAATCTAGATTTCTTCTATGACTCTAAATCATCTGACTTGAACACTGCTTCATACCCCTGGGTTGTTAGTTGCCCAAGCGAAACAAGAATGATCCCACTTCTGTATGCTATATGCTATATGCTAGGGACAATTTACAGTAGGCAGATAACCTACAAACCTTCACCACTTAGGAATGTGGGAAGAAACCAGTGCGCCCAGATAAAACCTACACGATCACAGAATGTGCAAACTCCACACAGACAGCACTGATCAAATCTGATCTCTGGCACTATGAGGCAGCAGCTCTACTACTGCACCTCTGTTTCTCAGGTAAAGCAACCTTGCCCTTACATCACCTTGTAGAAACTTACAAAATTCTTAAGGGGTTGGACAGGCTAGATGCAGGAAGATTGTTCCCGATATTGGGGAAGTCCAGGACAAGGGGTCACAGTTTAAGGATAAGGGGGAAGTCTTTTAGGACCGAGATGAGAAAAACATTTTTCACACAGAGAGTGGTGAATCTGTAGAATTCTCTGCCACAGAAGGTAGTTGAGGCCAGTTCATTGGCTATATTTAAGAGGGAGTTAGATGTGGCTCTTGTGGCTAAAGTGATCACGGGGTATGGAGAGAAGGCAGGTACAGGAAACTGAGTTGGATGATCAGCCATGATCATATTGAATGGCGGTGCAGGCTCGAAGGGCCTACTCCTGCACCTATTTTCGATGTTTCTATGTTTCTATCATATTTTCTAGGGACTGTGCATTGAGCAGGAGGATAGCTGCGAGGGAGGGAGTGGGGTTGTATGATGCTTGATGCATACTGGGAGACGACCCAGTGACCATGTTTCCAGGCACAGTCGACACCTCGCCACTAACTCCCGGTGGCCCACACGGACCCTGCGTGTCCTGGGGCCTTTGAGGAATATAAAGCAAAGAGGGAAGAACTCAGGCGGGCAATTAGAAGAGCCAGGTTTTGCTGTCAAATTAAAGAGAATCCCAAGGCTTTTTATACTGACATATAAAATAAGAAGGTAACTCGAGGATAAAGATATGAATTTGTGCTTGGTCTTGCGATGTAGGCGAGGCATTAAACATGCACTTTGCATCTGTTTTCACTAAGGAGCGGAACATGGAGGACAGTGTGGAGAACACTCGTATGCAAGGGCAATGTGAGTTTAAGAAAGCAGAGGTGTGGGGGATCTTGAAGAGCATTAACGTGGATGAATCCTCAGGATGTGAGGCAATATCCCAGGTTATTGAGGCAAGAGAGGAGATTCCGGGAACCTTAACGAATACCGTTGCATCTTCTCTAGCCACAGCCAAGGTCTGGAGAGAAGCTAATGTTCCTTTATCTAAGTAGGTGAAGTAGAATGAAACAATAGCCGGTGAGCCTCGCGTCAATGGTAGGGAGGATTCTACGGGATAGGATTTACTCTCACCTGGAAGGGAATGGGTTAATGAGAGACAGTCAGCTTGTCTTTGTATGCAGCATGTCATGTCTTACTAACTTGATCAAGGATGTGATCGATGAGGGTAGAGTGTGGATGGTAATGCATGATAAAGGTCCACATACTGAGCTGATCCAGAAGATTAAGATGCATGGGGCTAACAATGACTTTGTTGTATAGATTCATAACTGGCTTACTGATAGAAGACAGAGGGTTGTGGTGGAAATATCATGTTCAGGCTGGAGCTCTGACCAGTGGAGTTCCGCAGTGATCTGCTGGGACCTCTGCTGTTTGTGATATATATAAATGACGTGGACATAAACGCAGATGGGTTGGTTAGTAAATTTACAAATTACACCAAGATCTCTGGAGTCGCGGACTGTCTAGAAGGCTGTCAAATTATACCGCGGCACATAGATCAGCTACAGAAATGGAGATATGTCAGATAGTCTAATCCGAGCAAGTGTTGCACTCTGGGAGGTCAAATGTAAGGAGAAATTATACAATTAATGGCAAGACTCTTAACAGCATTGATGAACAGAGAGATGGATAGACTTGGATTGTGTTCTCTGGAATGCCAGGGGTTTTATGCGAGACTTAGTAGAAGTATATAAAATTATGAGAGGCATAGATAGGGGAGACAGAATTCTTTTCCCAGATTTGAAATACCAAATACAAAAGGGCATATCTTTAAGGTGAGAGGGGCAAAATTTAAAGGAGACTAGACCAAGTGCAGACCCGTTGGGTCTGTTTCCCCAACGGCGTATGCGGGGGGGAGGGGAGGGGGGGCTGCGGCATCAAACTCACATTAACCACCCCCCAAATACACAGGTGGGGGGAGGGGGGGTGAGAAAAGGGGAGGGAGGGGAGAGGAGGAGGAGGAAACGGGACAGATTTGGGAGGGAAAGGAGAGCGGGGTAGGGGTGAGAGAGGGGGATGGGGAGAGAGATGTGGGGGATGGGGAGGTAGGGGAGGAGGGAGGGGGAGAGGGGTGGGGGGAGAGAGGGGAAAGAGTGGGGAGGGAGAGTGGAGGGGGAGAGGTGGAAGAGTGGGGAGGGAGGAGGAGAGGGGTAGGGGGAGTGATGGAAGAGGGACAGAGGGGTAGGAGGAAGGTAGCGGGCGGAGAGAGGGAAGGGGGTGGGGTAGAGAGGGAAGGGGGGTGGGGGAGAGAGGGATGGGTGGCAGAGGGAGATGGGTGAGGAGAGGGAAACATAGAACCATAGAAATTAAGTGCAGGAGTAGGCCATTCGGCCCTTCGAGCCTGCACCACCATTCAATATGATCGTGGCTGATCATCCAACTCAGTATCCTGTACCTGCCTTCTCTCCATACCCCCTGATCCCTTTAGCCACAAGGGCCACATCTAACTCCCTCTTAAATATAGCCAATGAACTGGCCTCAACTACCTTCTGTGGCAGAGAATTCCAGAGATTCACCACTCTCTGTGTGAAAAATGTTTTTCTCATCTCTGTCCTAAAGGATTTCCCCCTTATCCTTAAACTGTGACCCCTTGTTCTGGACTTTCCCAACATCTGGAACAAACTTCCTGCATCTAGCCTGTCCAACCCCTTAAGAATTTTATACGTTTCTATAAGATCCCCGCTCAATCTTCTAAATTCTAGCGAGTACAAGCCGAGACTATCCAGTCTCTCTTCACATGAAAGTCCTGCCATCCCAGGAATCAGTCTGGTGAACCTTCTCTGTACTCCCTCTATGGCAACAATGTATTTGAGCATTGGGCATTGTGACATCACACAATGGAACGTTCACCAGGGGCTGGGGCTCCTGCAAAGGCATTCTGATTGGACATATGTGAACATTGGGCATTGTGACATCACACGATGGAACGTTCTGCAGGGGCTGGGGCTGGTGCTGCTTCTATGGGTGAGAAGCCAGTTTATTTTTGAAATATTGGGGGGGGGGGGGGAAGGATTTGATTAAAAACGTGTACTTAAACACGACGAAATGTAATGAGAAGCAGATACTTAGAAAGAAAAGTGAAATCTCTACCGAAATGGAAAAGATGTCGGCGATTCTGCGTCTGGTATCGGAGTTGCAGGGAATCAAAGGAAGAAATGCAGCCGGCAGCCGTCCATGTAAATGGATCCATTCCGATTGGACATTTGTGAGCATTGGGCATTGCGATTGGACATCTGCGAGCATTGGGCATTATGACATCACACGATGGGAACGAATCAAAAGGCAGAAAGGCAGCCGGACGGCAGCCGGTCGCATTGCACGAGA
Organism: Amblyraja radiata; assembly: GCF_010909765.2. NCBI lineage: Eukaryota > Metazoa > Chordata > Chondrichthyes > Rajiformes > Rajidae > Amblyraja > Amblyraja radiata. The sequence goes on from NC_045991.1 coordinate 7,247,175, forward strand.
GTTTAATATATTGATGGATGGATGGATGGATGGATGGATGGATGGATGGATGGATGGATGGATGGAACTGGTCATTGGTCACTGGTCAATGGTCACTGGTCACTGGTCACTGGTCCTAAAACACTCGTCCACTGACATTTCATGCAACTGGCTGTCCCAATTTCCAAAGAGAATATCAGGCTTTGCTCTCTCGCATTGTGGCCTCTAAATATTGCCTGAGGAAACTTTCCTGAATTCATTTGACAAATTTCGTCCCATCTCAGTCCTTGACACTCTGGCAGTCCCAGTCTATGTTGGGAAAGTTAAAATCCCCGATGATAGTAACCCCATTAGTCATATGTCTGCAATCTCCTTGCTCATTTGTTCTTGTAATTCCCACTGACTATTTAAAGGCCTATAGTATACTCCCAACAAGCTGATCATCTGTTCTTTATTTCTCAGCTCCACCCCTATAACCTTATTGCAAGAGCCTTCAGAAATGTCATCTGATTACTGCTGTGACATTCTCCTTAATCAATCGAGCAACTCCCCCTCCTCTTTTACCTCTACCTCTATCTTGTACCTCTCACACCTGTACCTACCCTGGATCATTAAGCTGCTAGTTATGTACCTCTCTAAGCCATATTTATGTAATGTTTAAAATGTCCCAGTCGCATGTACCTATCTAAGTCTCACCCATCGCACAAAATGGATTCCATTCACTCCAACGTCGCTACCTGCTGTGCTCCTGCCTATCCCACTAGTGAGCTTTCTTTATCACCTTCCACACCTAGTTCCAGCCTCTCACCTGCCTCTATTCTGCAGTGGACCCCCTCCCCCCGCACACAGCAAATGTAATTTAAACCCACCCCGACTATCAGCAGCAAACGTTCCTGCCAGGATATTGGTTCGTCTCCAGTTCAAGTGCAACCCAGCCTTCTTTTATAGATCACCTCTGCCCCAGAGGAGATTCCAATGGTTCAAAAATCTAAATCCCTACCCCCTGCAACAACTCCTCAGCCACACATTTATCTCTCCAAATGTCTTGTACCTACCCTCATTATCACATGGTACTGGAGGTCCTGCTTTTCAACCTTTTGTCTAACTACATATATTCATTTTGCAGGACCTCTTCCTTTGTCCTAATGTCATTTGTGCCAACATGCACAGCACTCACCCTCCCCTTGAGAATGTAATAGAAACATAGAAACATTAGAAATCGGTGCAGGAGGAGGCCATTCGACCCTTCGAGCCAGCACCGCCATTCATTGTGATCATGGCTGATCGTCCCCTATCAATAACCCGTGCCTGCCTTCTCCCCATATTCCTTGACTCCACTAGCCCCGAGAGCTCTATCTAACTCTCTCTTAAATCCATCCAGTGATTTGGCCTCCACTGCCCTCTGTGGCAGGGAATTCCATAAATTCACAACTCTCTGGGAGAAAATGTTTTTTCTCACCTCAGTCTTAAATGACCTACCCTTTATTCTAAGACTGTGGCCCCTGGTTCTGGACTCGCCCAACATAGGGAACATTTTTCTTGCATCTAGCTTGTCCAGTCCATTTATAATTTTATATGTTTCTATAAGATCCCCCTCATCCTTCTAAACTCCAGTGAATACAAGCCTAGTCTTTTCAATCTTTCCTCATATGACAGTCCCGCCATCCCAGGGATCAATCACGTGAACCTACGCTGCACTGCCTCAATGACAAGGATGTCCTTCCTTAAATTAGGGGACCAAAACTGTACACAATACTCCAGATGTGGTCTCACCAGAGCCCTATACAACTGCAGAAGAACCTCTTTACTCCTATACTGAAATCCTCTTGTTATGAAGGCCAACATTCCATTAGCTTTCTTCACTGCCTGCTGTACATGCACGACAACTTTCAGTGACCGGTGTACAAGGACACCCAGGTATCGTTGTTCCTCCCTCTTACCTAACCTAACCCCGTTGAGATAATAATCTGCCCCCTTGTTTTTGCCGCCAAAGTGGATAACGTCACATTTATCTATATCATACTGCATCTGCCACGCATCTGCCCACTCACTCAACCTGTCCAGGTCACCCTGCAACCTCTTAACATCCTCTTCACAGTTCACACTGCCACCAAGCTTTGTGTCATCTGCAAACTTGCTAGTGTTGCTCCTAATTCCCTCTTCCAAATCATTAATATATATGGTAAACAGTTGCGGCCCCAACACCGAGCCTTGCGGCACTCCACTCGCCACTGCTTGCCATTCTGAAAAGGACCCGTTCACTCCTACTTTTTTTGCTTCCGGTCTGCCAACCAATTTTCTATCCATGTCAACACCCTACCCCCAATACCATGTGCTCTAATTTTAGTCACCAGTCTCCCGTGCGGGACATTATCAAAGGCTTTCTGAAAGTCTAGATGCACTACATCCACTGGCACCCCTTCATCCATTTTACTTGTCACATCCTCAAAAAATTGCAGAAGATTAGTCAAGCATGATTTCCCTTTCATAAATCCATGTTGACTTGGACTAATCCTTTTACTGCTATCCAAATGCCCCATTATTACCTCTTTAATAATTGACTCCAGCATCTTTCCCACCACCAAAGTCAGGCTAACTGGTCTGTAATTCCCCGTTTTCACTCTCGCTCCTTACTTGAAAAGTGGGATAACATTAGCTATCCTCCAATCCACAGGGACTGATCCTGAATCTATTGAACTTTGGAAAACAATCACTAATGCATCCACTATTTCTAGAGCCACTTCCCTGAGGACCCTGGGATGCAGACCATCAGGCCCAGGGGATTTATCATCCTTCAGTCCCATTAGCCTACCCAATACTATTTCTCGCCTAATGAAAATTTCTTTCAGTTCCTCTACCCCCTTAGATCCTCTGTCCTCCAGTACATCTGGGAGATTGTTTGTGTCTTCCTTAGTGAAGACAGATCCGAAGTATCTATTCAACTCTTCTGCCATTTCCTTGTTGCCCATAATAATTTCACCCGTGTCTGCCTTCAAGGGACCCACATTTGAGTTTCCTACTCTTTTTCCCTTAACATATCTAAAGAAGCTTTTACTGTCCTTCTTTATATTCCTGGTCACTTCCCTTCATACTTCATCTTTTCAGCCCATATTGCCCGTTTTGTTTCCTTCTGTTGTCCTATGAAAGTTTCCCAATCCTCTGGCTTCCGGCTACTCTTTGCTGTGTTATACATCTTTTCTTTTAGTTTTATTCTACCCCAAACTTCTCTTGTCAGCCACGGTTGCCTCCTACTCCCCTTAGAATCTTTCTTCCTTTTAGGAATGAAATGATCCTGGATTCCGGATTGCTGTTCCACCGTCATTCCTGCTAGGATCCCTTTCCAGTCTACTTTGGCCATCTCCCCTCTCATGCCTTCATAGTCCCCTTTGTTCAACTGCATCAATGCCACTTCCGAAATAACGTGCTCATTCTCAAATTGCAGATTAAAACTAATCATATTATGATCACTACCTCCAAGCGGCTCCTTTACCTCGAGTTCTCTTATCATATCTGGTTCATTGGACAACACTAAATCCAGAATTGCCTTTTCTCTGGTCGGCTCCATTACAAGCTGCTGGAAGAATCCATCTCGGAGGCATTCTACAAACTCTCTTTCTTGATGTCCTGAACCAACCTGATTTTCCCAGTCTACCTGCATATTGAAATCCCCCATCACCACAGTGGCATTATCTTTGTTACATGCCAGTTTTAACTCCTGCTGCAACTTACACCCTACATCCGGGCTACTATTTGGGGGTCTGTAAATAACACCAATTAGTGTCTTCTTGCCTTTACAATTCCTCAACTCAATCCACAGTGACTCTACCTCGTCAGTCCCTATGTCTTCCCTCGCAAGGGACTGAATTCCCTCCCTCACCAGTAGAGCTAACCCCCCCCTCCTCTGCCCACCTGCCTGTCCTTTCTATAGGATGTATAACCCTGAATATTAAGTTCCCAGGCCAGATCCTCCTGCAGCCACGTCTCAGTAATCCCCACAATGTCATATCTACCAACCTCTAATTGAGCCTGAAGCTCATCTACTTTACTTCTTATACTTCTTCTTGTTTCCTTTCAAACAGATAAAAATAATTACGAGATGCGCAGATAGGGTAGACAGTCAGAAACGTTTCCCCTGGGTGGAAATAGACTGGTGGACATTGCTTTAAAGTAAGAGGGGTAAAGTTTAAGGAGATGTTACGGGCAAGACTGTTTACACAGAGGGGGCTAGGTGCCTGGAACATGCTGCTGGAGGTTGTGCTGGAGATAGTGTCATTTAAGAGGCTTTTAGATGGACACATGAGTATTGAGAGAATGGAAGATATAGTTCATATGCAGGCAGAGGAGGTTAATTTATCTTGGCATCATGTTTGGCTTTTAGAAATTGTGGGTCAAGGCGTCTGTTCCTATGCTGTACTTTTCTATGTTCCATGTTCAAACCTCAACCTTGTACAATCTTCCAAGGAACAAAGTCCCAGCAGCCCAACCTCTCCCTATAACTCAGTCCCTCGAGTCCTGGCAACATTCTTGTAAATCTTTTCTGCGCTCTTTCCGGCGTAATTGCATCTTTCGTGTCGCTCTAATGTTTAGGTTCAGATTTTTGGAGTGGGAATTGAACCCACAAGCCTGCAGCTCGAATGTAATGGCACCTGCACTCTGCCTGAGCAGATCAGATAAATACCTCGGCATGGACCAGTGGTGCTGAATGGCCTGTCTCAGCGAACTGATAAGATGTTCTGCTCCAGTTCCCATATACACAGTCAGTGTCACTGGCCCTGTACTAAGCTGGCAGGGATTTATTCAGTGGCTACGCTCTCACCAACCTCTTTGGCATTGAAATTGTGGGCCGAGGCGGCTGTTCCTGTGCTGTGCTTTTCTATGTTCCATGATCAACCCTCAATGTTGTACAATCTACACTGTGTAGCATCCCTGCGGTTGCAATGGAAAGTGCCAGGAGAGGGGGCGGTTTGGGTGGGAAGGGACAAATTGACCAGGGAGTTATGGAAGGGAGCGGTCTCTGCGGAAAACCAACAGGGAAGGAGATGGGAAGATGTGGCCAGTAGTGGGATCCCATTGGTAGACAAAAAAACTGGAGAAAATCAGCGGGTAAGGCAGCATCTGTGGAGCGAAGGAATAGACGATGTTTCGGGTCGAGACCCTTCTTCAGATTGATGTCGGTGGTGGGGGGGGGGGGGGGGAGGACATGAAAAAGAAAGGAAGAGGCGGCGACAGTAGGCTGTGGGAGAGCTGGGAATGGGAGGGGAAGGAGGGAAAAAGCAATTAGAGAAGTCAATGTTCATACCGCTGGGGTGTAAACTACCGAAGCAAATATGAGGTGTTGCCCCTCCAATATGCGGTGGGACTCACTCTGGCCATGGAGGAACCCCAGGACAGAAAGGTCGGATTCGGAATGGGAAGGGGAGTTGAAGTGTTGAGCCACCGGGAGATCAGGTTGGTTATTGCAAACTGAGTGGAGGTGTTGTGCGAAGCGATCGCCAAGCCTGCGCTTGGTCTCACCGAGGTTGATCATACGCTGAATAATCCAACCACATTTTTGTTTGGAAGTGGAAAGAAATAATAGAAATTGAATTCATTGCAACGTGTAAAAAGAGTTGAGAAACTGTATTATAATTTGCTGCATGTCATTGTGGTATATATCATGTCTTGATTGGTGAATATGTTTAGTTTGTGACTTTATTTGAAGCATAAATAATATGTGAATGCTTCATTGAGCATAATTCCGACTGGTAACTACCCACTTCGTCCAAGCACATTATCGCACGCGCCATGCAAGCTGCCTTAAATGACCACCTAAACTGTCATTTGGCAACTTAAAAAGCTGCCAAGGTTGCCCTGCTGACAACAGAGAAAAATAATTAAGTGAGAGCCCTGGGAGGGGTCAATGCCCAGGTCGATGAGTTTGGTGATCAGTTTGGATGGGATAATGGTGTTAAATGCTGAGCATTCTCACGTAGGTGTCTCTGTTGTCGAGGTGGGAGAGGGCGGAGTGAAGTGCCGTGGAGATGGCATCCTCCGTACTCCTGTTCTTGCAGTAGGCGAACTGATAGGGGTCCAGTGTGGGAGGTAGGCAGCCTTTGAGGTGTGCCAGGACCAGCCTCTCGAAGCACTTGGTGATGATGGGGGTAAATGCAACTGGGCGGAAGTCGTTGAGGCTCACCGCAGTGGAGTGTTTTGGCACCGGCACAATGGAGGTGGTTTTAAGGCACGTGGGGACAGCTGCTTGGGCAAGTGACAGGTTGAAGATGTCAGTCCAGACGTCTGTCAGCTGCGCAGCACAGGCCCTGAGGACGCGCCCGGGGATGCCGTCAGGGCCAGCAGCCTTTTGTGCATTAATCCTGCTCAGTGCTGCATACACGTCGATGGGGGTGAGTGTGAGGGGTTGATGATCAGCAGGGAGCACAGCCTTGATGGCCATCTCTTGATTGTCCCTGTCAAAGCGGCCATAAAAGTGGTTAAGCTCCTCAAGGAAGGAGGCGTCGCTGGATGTGGGGGTGGTGTTGGTGGGTCTATAGTCCGTGATGGCCTGGATGCCTTGCCACATGCGTCGGGGGTCGGAGTTGTTCTTGAAGTGCTGCTCGATCCTTAGCTTGTAGCTGTGCTTGGCCGTCTTGATGCCCCTCTTCAGGTTAGCCCTGGATGAACTGTAGGCTCGAGCATCGCCTGACCTGAAAGCGTTGTCACGTGCCTTCAGCAGTAGCCTGACCTCTCTGTTCATCCATGGCTTCTGATTCGGGAATGTGGTAATCCGTTTGAGGGAGGTGACACTGTTAATGGTGGAGTTTATAAAGTCCAAAACGGAGGAGGTATAAGAGTCAATGTCCGTGTGGGAGTCAAGGGTGGCCTGAGCTGCAAACACATTCCAGTCAGTGTTTCCAAAACCCTGCTGAAGTGTGGAGTCCGCTCCCTCTGACCAAACTTTAACTGTCCTCACTGTGGGTTTAACACGTCTGTTGAGTGGAGAGTACTTTGGGAGCAGGAACAATGAGAGGTGATCATACTGTCCAAGGTGGGGTAGGGGGATGGCTTTGTAAGCTTCAGCCATGTTTGTGTAAACTTTGTCCAGTATCTTGTCTTCTCTAGTGGCGATGGAGACATGTTGGTGGAATTTGGGGAGTACAGTCTTCAAGTTGGAGTGATTTAAGTCACCCGCAACAATGAAGGCTGCCTTGGGGTTGTGAGTCTGTTGTTTGCTAATGGCAGTATGCAGTTCCTTCATTGCAAGCTTAGCATTAGCATCCGGAGGAGTATAGGCTGCAGTCACAACAGTGGAAGTAAACTCTCTGGGAAGAAAGAATGGTCTGCATTTAACCATGAGAAACTCGAGGTTAGCTGAGCAGTGACTCTCGATGATGGTAGTGTCCATGCACCAAGCTTTATTTACATAAATGCACAGACCCCCAACTCTGGTCGTACCTGAGTCTGTTGTTCTGTCCGCTCGGAGTATATGGCGCCCCGTTAGCTCGATGGTGCTGTCAGGAACGTCGATGTTAAGCCATGTTTCTGTGAAGATCATGATGCTGCAATCTTTAATCCAGTTGTGGGAGGTAATCCGTAGCCGGAGTTTATCCATTTTGGTCGCCAGTGAGCGTACGTTGGAGAGGATAAGGCTAGGAATCGATAGCCTGTGTGGGGTTAACCCTAACCTAGCCTTTAACCCACCACGGCGGTGTTTGTGTTTGCGTCGCCATCTATGGGTGCTTCTGGTCGGCCGAGCTGGCTTGGTACGCTCCGCTGCTCCGCTGTTCTGGCTAGTTCAGAAGCGAGACCAAAATGGTGTTGCAGCTGTAGGAACCGATGTCCAGAAGTTCCTGTCGGCTGTACGATAGGAACGCAAGACTGCTCCGTGTGAACAGACTTGAAACAAGTAAGTAAACTATTGCTAGTTCGCTGATTCTCGTGAGACACAGGGCGTTGCGATGTGCCCGCGCCGCCGCCATCTTGGAGGGATGAATCATCATCGGTCCCAGTGGGAGACACATCCTCAGGTACCCAAGCCCCCTCACACATTATCGCCAGTCCCTGCAGCCAGCTTTTCGACGCGGATAATAGCCGCATTCCTCACCAGGAAGCGACTGAAGGACGGTTTCCCCCCTTACCCTCCCCGCTTTCCCCCACATAAAATACTGAAAATAACTAAAAAAACACTCTAAACATAATAAAAAATAAAAGACAACCCAGACCGTGGGCGGAGGCAGCCAGTATATAAAACAAATTATACAAACTTTATAAGGCG